>NW_026727238.1:0-30288 GCF_029784015.1 Lycium ferocissimum | reverse complement strand
TGTGTGGGCCCCATGAAACTGCGAATAATCGACGTACAAAAAATACGAAATATATCTTGTCGACGTGAGTTTAAATTATGAAGCAACAACATGATTGTCAATTTATGGACTCCATTTTTCTTGGTCATGGCCGAATGGCCTCTTGTTTCTCCATGCTTCTTGAATTTTCTAGGGTGCTAAATGGTGAAGATGAGGCTGAATTAGTCATCTTTTGCCACTTATATAATTAACACGTGTGGGCTATGACCCACATGGCCACATATGGACATTATCATGAAATATTTAGTTCTAAAATTTCACTTCAGCCCTTAATTTCCATGAAATGCTCAACTTTCCATAATTCACTTTTAACCCCCAAATTTTCCTTATTCCAAATTTACCCTTAACACTCCATACCAATGAAAAGATGAATATGCAACTTGTGCATTAAAACAAAAATCAACAAAATCGAAAATTAAAAGTCTTGTCCATAACTTGTCGCAACCAACTTAGAATATTCCAACGTACAAAGTACGGGGTATAACAAAAAGATCTAGCCCTCTTACTATGGCCCCCGTCACGGTCACGCTCTGTCCTCCTCTGATGCTTACGATCTTCCAGATTCTGTGCATATGCCTGTATACGGGAGATTTCCATGCCTGGCTATAATGCGGCAGTCGTACAGACATCTATCAAATATGGCCCTAGACCAGCCACAAAATGATGAACTCTGTCCTCCATCTCAACCACCATGGCTGGGTATATCTAGCCATAGAATCGAAATACACGCAATACTCCAGACCTTCATCTTTGCCCCGCCGTCGATACGCAAAACCTATCTGCTCGGGCTCGTCGGACTTCTGGAGGTAAATAATGGCGAGTGAAAGCATCTAAAAACTCCCGCCAAACAGCTAGAGGGGCATTCTCTCCCCTAGATAGCTCCCAAGTCTGATACCACTATACTACGATATCCTGAAATCTGCTCTGTGAGAAGCTAACTCATGGAGACTCGACCTCGTCGCGCATAACCCTTAAGGTCCTCTGCATACAATCAATGAAATCCTGAGGGTCCATATTTTTCTTTATCACAGAAAACTCTGGAGGATATAACCCAAGGAAAGTCTTAACCCTCGAACTACCAGCTGCAT
This sequence comes from Lycium ferocissimum, assembly GCF_029784015.1. NCBI lineage: Eukaryota > Viridiplantae > Streptophyta > Magnoliopsida > Solanales > Solanaceae > Lycium > Lycium ferocissimum. The sequence continues at coordinate 29,161 of NW_026727238.1, read as the reverse complement.
ACGCACGATCAACACCAACCCCACCGGCGGGCACGAGCGGCTACCAATTGGTCAATAATTGTATAGCATCCCGTACATCCTAACCGGTGCATCGAGGAGGAGCTGGGGCAACGCGGGGAAGATGCGGAGGCGGGTATGCGAGTCTCGTATGAGCTCTCCTCTATCTCACCCAGGAGCCCCTAGTAACTGCGAGTGTGGCTAGTGGCCTCTGCCCGCTCTTGCGCACGCACGGGCGGTGGCAGCTTTCTTGCGAGGCATCGGCAGGAAATCGAACAAATCATCGAAGGCAAACTCTTAACTCATGGCTCTATCGCACGATCTAGGGTGAAAGAATGACATAATCCTAAATGTCATGTAGCCTCTTGTTTATGAGTTTGGTGCACACACACCCATAAACAAGACTACGCTGAACAAGGTTTGTAGACAACCCTAGGGGCCAGGCTCTAATACTACTTCTGTCACGACCCAAGAACGATGTGTCGCGACGAGTGCACGATCTCTAGTGACCAAACACCCCTACGCTCGTATACTGCACAACGCTCTCAACGAGGACCCGTAAATAACTCAATTTGGACTATCTTGTCTCGAAAGAAGGACCTCATGATCTGTATGTATGTATATATATATATATATATATATATACATGTGAGAAGCTGAAAGAACAATGCGACTCGGCTAGGCCGGCACACACACATATCTTGTACGCAAAAAAAAGGCGAGACAAGGCTCATCTATCGGATACATACAACGGTCTCTGAGACCTCTCTTTGGAATAAAGTTGTAAAAAGGACGGGACGGGGCCGTCGGCCACCCGTGTGCATATACATCTCAAAAGAATGGCATACTAAAATACATTGCGGCTACGGATCAAATAGAGCGCATTGACCCTTCTTTGGATAAGGTCTACAAAGCTGGACCGCCTGTCTGTCTACCTGAACTTTGCGGGCATGAACGCGAGCCCCCGAACAATAGGGGAGTCATATGGATAATGTCTTGAGTATGTAAAGTATAAGAGTAATGTATAAATAAGAATGTGAATGAAATCTAAAACTTATAATTTGAAATGATTTGTCATTGTATACGTATTGTTATATCCCGTATTTTTGTACATTGGAATATTTTAAGCTACTCGCGATAAGTTTAAGGACAAGACTATTTGGGATACGAGGTAGAGACTTTTAATCTCCGATTTTCATTTATGCACTACTTGCTTATAAATTTTATTTTGGTATGGAAATATTAGTGGAGATTAGGGATTAATTAACCATGATTAGATTATTAAGTGGGGATTAAGATTAAATTTCACTAATTAAGCACTTAGTGGGCCGTGTGGACCCCACCAAGGCATGGCCAAATCTGATTGGCCCATGCCTTGGGTGGGCCACGTGTCCAGCCCATGAGCTTCATATAAATGGACATTTGATGACTCACAAAATCAGCCTAACTTTCATTTCATTTTCAACAACCTAAGTTAGAGAGAGAGAGAGAGCATAAGCCATGGCAACTCGCTGGCCATGGTGAGCAAAAATTGAAGCTCAAATTGTTGATCAAAAATTAAATTCTCAAAGTGTTCCAACCAATTGGAAGGGCTATAGTAACGTGAAGTAGCCATTGGAGCAACAAAAATATTTGTTCTTTCAATTCACAAATTTCAGCCAAGTTGAGAAGTCAAGTTGTTAAGGTAAGGTTTGATCATCTTTTTACACGTTTTAGTAAGGATTTGGACTTGTTGTAACTTGGTAGAGATGGATTGAATCAATGGATTTATGTATGTTGATGTTGAAGCCGTGTAGAAATTTGTTTTAGTGGAAATTGGTGAACTGATTTTTAGTAGTATTTTGGTTATTGTTGTTATGGATTTTATGATGAGAATGGAGGCATTTAGTGGTTAAAGTTGAAGTTAAATTTGTTTGTGGGTTGTTGTAAGGATTATAGTGATAATAATGTAGTTGACTTGCATATGAATAGATGATGTAGTTGTCGTGTATGCTTGTTGTATTTCACCAAAATTAGATGAAAATATTGTATGAAATAATGTGTAAGAATCGTCGTGGTTTACTTGGTGTGTTCGTAGGTATTCGCAAGATTTTCGAGCATCGTTTATGTTGTTAGTTAGGGGCTGTTTTGATAGGTTGTTCTTGTTCTTATTGAGCTTGGAAGATTAATGATAATTAAGATTATACGTTGTGTTGTATGTTGGTTGGGTTGTTATAGGGTTGTTTAGATGAAAATATTATGACTATGGATCTTTAAGAATAACTTGAATATGTCGTAGTCGAATGTGGATCATTATTGAATGTTGTAAATGTGGGTTGTTTGGAATGTTGTGCGGGCTGTTTGAAGTGTTCTCAAATCTTGTCTTAAATAGCCCCGATATAGTACTTGAACGTGTGAGTATTGAAGTTGGCTTAGTTGTTATGAAGTTGAATTGAATATAAGGGAAACATCGCCTAATTTTCTAGAAAGGAGTTACTAACGTTAGAATACGTTTTGAATCTCCCCGTAGCTTAACCATAGTTCTTGACGTCTTAATATAGGTTAAGACGCCTCGGGCAGCGTACACGTGTTGTGTTGCGAATAAACGCTAAAGGTATGTAAAGCTATCCCTTCTTTCTTTTGGCATGTCCTAGACCTAAGTAATGTACGATATGAGCTTTGGGGTAATTCTATTCACAAGTTCCGAGCATGATTTATGATTCTTATTCACTTCTTGATGTTAGAACTCTTAGAATAGTCGAGCTACTGCTGCCCTCGAGTCTTTTATATGATTGGATAGTAAATGATGCATAAAAGTTCCTATTCTTAAAAGGCTCTATACTGAGTAATGTCCTTAACTTTCATAAGCTGTCTCATATTAATTTGATACCTGTCTATGATCCCTGAGGCTTTATTTAATATAGTTCATAATGACTATATTATCCATCGAGTCCCTCACTAGAGGGCCGGGTACGCTATATGATGATATGATGATATGATGATATAATGATATGATGACATGATGATACGATGATATGATTATGGCACCGAGTCCCATGATGGGCCGGGTACGATATACGTGTACACGACTTTATTCACCGAGTCCCATAATGGGCCGGGTACGGTATATGATAATGATATGCATGATTTCATTCCTAAGGCACAGGTACAGTGACTTCTTGGCTATTATACTTGTCTCCTGGAATCTTTACTTCAGTTATGATCTTTCTTATTGTATTTCATGCTTTATATACTCAGTACATATCTCGTACTGACCCCCTTTCTTCGGGGGGGCTGCGTTTCATGCCCGCAGGTACAGATACTCGCTTCGGTGATCCGCCAGCTTAGGATTTCTATTCAGCTATCTTGGAGTGCTCCATTGTCCCGGAGCCTAGACTTTTGGTACAGATCCTTTTGATGTATATATATGTTTATCCAGGGGTACGGCGGGGCCCTGTCCCATCATATGTTACTATTGATACTCTTAGAGGTCTGTAGACATATGTGTGGGTTGTATATAGATGTTGTTCAGTTGTGTCTGTATAACTTATATTTTTTAGACGTTCCCTTTTGTAGTTGCAGCCTTGTCGGCTTGCGTATATATATATATATATGTTTTGGGATGTTGTGTGTAGTGGCAGCCTTGTCGGCTTGCGTATGTGTATGGCTGGGACGTTTCCCCCTATGTTATGATAGCCTTGCCGGCTCATGTACGATGTTATCTGTTGATAGTTGTGACTCCACAGGAGACAGGTTGCCTTGGTATATATATATATGTGACAGTTCTGAGGCGACATGATGTTTTTATGAATTCCCATATTGTGTTTAGTTTGAATTGGTTATAGCTAATAGGTGTGTACGAGTGTCCAGCTCGGGCACTAGTCACGGCCTACGGGGTTGGGTCGTGACAAAAGTGGTATCAGAGTAGTTCATCCTCGGAGTGTCTACAGACCGTGTCTAGTAGAGTCTTGTTTATCGGTGTGTTGTGCACCACATCTATAAACAGGAAGCTACAGGGCATTTAGGATGTCATCTTTTCTTCTTACTCTAGATCGTGCGATAGAGCTGTATTATCAGGATAATTCCTCCCTAACGGATTATTATGTTTACAGCGATGCCTCCAAGGAAAGCGACAGCTGCCCAGAAGGGCAAGTCAGTAGCAGGAGAGACTAGCCAGACCCGGAGAGTTACTAGGGCCCGTGCCCAGTCTATGCCTGAGGTTGTGCTCCAGTCAGCGAGCTCTGCTACACCGCCACCACCAGAGGAGCTTAGAGCAGCAGCTGCAGATCAGGGGGCGGCTCCACCGCCAGCTCCCGAGGCTCCAGTACCCGAGCCTCCAGCTCCTCAGCCAGGGGCGGAGGATAGGGCCATGAGAGATGCAGTTCAGTTGCTGACCAGATTAGCGGCAGGGCAGGCTCGCAGGCATGGATTAGGGGCTGACTATGCGGATAGACATGATAGTTTGAGGGCTCGTGATTTCTTGACTTGTAACCCCCCAGAGTTCTATGGGTCAAAGCTCGGGGAGGACCCGCAGGAGTTTATTCGGCAGATGCAGCGTACGTTGAGGATAATTAGAGCTTCTGAGACTGAGTCTGTTGAGTTGGCTTCATATCGGTTGCGTGATGTAGTACGTTGGTGGTATGAGTCCTGGGAGTTGTCTAGGGGGCGAAGGTGCTCCTCTAGCGGTATGGGATGAGTTTATGGAGGCCTTTCTTGGCCACTTTCTACCTCCGGAGATGAGGCGAGCCAGAGTTGATAGATTCTTACATTTGAGGCAGAACGACATGAGTGTTCGAGATTATAGCCTTGAGTTTGATTCTTTGGCTAGACACGCGCCCACTTATTGTGGGCGATATGGCGATAGAGTGCATCATTATGTGATGGGGGTGGATCGTTACTTGATTGATAGTTGTATGATAATGGCTTCTCAGCCAGGTATGGATATTGCTCGGGTGCAAGCATATGCACAGGGGGTAGAGGACCGACACAGAGGACGCCAGCCAGATAGAGATCATGACAGAGGTCAGCATAAGAGAGCTAGATCAGCTGGGTATTCTGGTGAGTTTCGAGGCGGGCAGCCTCAGCAGTATAGTAGATATCCTTCTCAGCCAGCCCGGAGTGCACCCCCACAGTTCACGGGTAGGAGATTTGATAGCACAGGGTATTCAGGAGCCGGTCAGAGCTCCAGGGCCTCAGGTTCACAGATGAGCAGGGGTTCGCGACAGTCGAGGCCACCTTTGCCTCGGTGTTCTCGTTGTGGTAGGCCCCATTTTGGGGAATGCCGTTTTGCTACAGGTTTTTGCTTTACTTGCGACCGTCAAGGCCATATCATGAGGGAGTGTCCATTTGGGGGTAGTCCCGGGTGGTGCGGCTCGGCCCTACCGGGTCGATTCTTTGGTTCATCTTTTCGTGGCTATGCGCCCATGGGGGGAGGTATTCGACACCGGCAGTCGTGGTAAAGGCCGTGGCGGAGCTTCCAGTTCTAGCGGTCCTTCGAACCGCATATATGCTTTGGCTAGTAGACAGGATCAGGAGGCGTCACCAAATGTGGTTACAGGTATATTATCGATTTCCTCTTGGGACGTATATGCATTGATAGATCCAGGCTCCACCTTATCATATATATCTCCCTTTGTTGCTAGTAGAATCGGGATAAAACCTGAATTGATAGAACCATTTGAGGCAGCTACACCGGTAGGAGATTCTGTTATAGCAAGGCAAGTATACAAAAATTGTTCGGTGAATATATATAGTCGTCATACCTTGGCAGATTTGATAGAGTTAGATATGATGGAGTTTGATGTTATTATGGGTATGGATTGGTTAGCTTCTTATTATGCTAACGTTGATTGTAGAAACAAAATAGTTAGGTTTCAGTTCGCAGGAGAGCCAATTATAGAGTGGCTGGGGAATATGGCATCGCCGAGGGGTAAGTTTATTTCATACCTCAAGGCAAGGAAGATGGTTAGAAAGGGTTATATTTATCATCTGGTTCGTGTGCATGATTTGAAAGCAGAGGTACCGACTCTTCAGTCAGTTCCGGTGGTTAATGAATTTCCAGATGTATTCCCAGATGAACTTCCAGGTCTTCCTCCTGAACGGGAGATAGAGTTCACTATAGATGTGTTGCCAGATACTCAGCCCATATCTATTCCTCCTTACAGAATGGCACCTGCAGAACTGAAGGAATTAAAGGAGCAGTTGAGAGACTTGTTAGAAAAGGGCTTCATTTGGCGGTGAACAAGGTGACAATAAAGAATAGATATCACCTTGGGGAGCAAGTTGGTGCTAAGTGTTTCTCGAAGATTGTTCGTGAGAAAGAAAGACGGGTCGCTACGGATGTGTATTGATTATAGGCAGCCGAACAAGGTGACAATAAAGAATAGATATCCCTCGGCAGGACGAAGATCGAGGCCGGATTGATGACTTATTTGACAAGTTGCGGTGGTGCTAAGTGTTTCTCGAAGATAGATTTGCGGTCGCTATCATCGAGGTGAGTAAGAGAGGCAGATATTCAAGACGCATTCAGACCCGATACGTTCGGCTTTATGAGTTTAGAGTGATGTCTTTTGGGCTAGGTTGTGACCAATGCTCCATAAAAGAAATTATCCTAGTCATGTTTATGGATCTAATGAATTGAGTATTTAAGCCGTTTCTAGATATGTTCGTGATTGTATTTATTGATGATATCTGATCTATTCACGATCGGAGGAGAAGCATACGGATCATCTGAGGACGGTACTTGGGGTGCTCCAGTTCGGCACGGTATAGAGATACGACCATAAGAAGGGAGGAAAATTGTATGCTAAGTTCTCTAAATGTGAATTATGGTTGACTCGAACAAAGATGTAGCATTCTTGGGGCATATTGACATAGAGCCGATGGCATGCGGGTAAGATACACGAGAAGATCGAGGCCGTAAAGACTTGGCCTAGACCTACGACACCTACCGAGGTACGTAGTTTTCTAGGGCTAGCAGGATATTATAGAAGATTTGTAGAGAAGTTTGCTTCGATTTTAGCGCCTTTAACAAGGCTAACTCGGAGATCATTCCCTAAGTTCCGGTGAGTCGATTCTTTCACCCTGAACGAAGCTTCCTATGTTATTCTTTGAAAGACTTAAGTTGACTACAGCTCCCGATGGCGTATCGACTCTTCCCGAGGGACCATTGGGTTGGTTTGATGGCTATGTCATTTATTGTGATGCTTCCGGTGTTGGGCTAGGTTGTGTATTAATGCAGCATGGCAAAGTTATAGCCTATGCCTCCAGTGCTCACCCATGAAGGGTGTAATGAGATTCGACAAGAAAGAAACATGAAAGAAATTATCCTACTCATGATCCGGAATTTGTATCGTGACCCTTCTAGGGTAATTCATGCTTTGAAGATATGGAGGCATTATCTATATGGCGTGCATGTTGATATCGGAATAATACACGGATCACAAAAGTCTCCAATATATCTTTATGCTATAGGAGATTATATTAATTGCTAATTTACGATAGAGAAGGTGGCTAGAGTTTAACATTTGAGGACGAATGTTCTAAAGGGGGAAGGATTATGATGTTGATATTTTATAGCATCCGGGAAAGCAAACGTTGTTTAGGATACGGGTGAAACTTTTAGCCGTAAGTCTATGGGTATTTTGATGGACGTACAATCAGGCAAGAAAGAAATAGTGGGTGATTAGATTCATAAGGCTAGCTAGTCTTGGAGTCCGTTTGGCCGACTCGGTGATAGGGACATTTTATCTAACTTTCATTTCATTTCGAGACCTAAGTTGAGAGAATCCTCTATCACGAAAGAGGTAAAGCGACGTCCTACGAGGACCCGTTCGGCACGCTAAATAGAGATACAACCCTTAAGAAGGAGGAAACCCCATTCATATATAGATTACACCTAACGGAGTGCTACGATATAGGGGTAGATTATGTGTACCCGAGGCTGCGGTAACACGGAGAATGACGGGGCCCCGCCGTGCCCGAAACATATGTACGGGTTAGGAAGAGAGGCACAAGGGAGTTATGCCCGTTATTCCGTTCATCCGGGGGTCAACAAAGTAATGATAATATTGTCATGACCCGTACATTATGTTTGTCCGAGACCTCGTAAAACATAGTGCCTGAGATCATGCATAACAAAATCATATAACATATGTACGGATAACGTGTTTATTAAGGGACTCGGTAATATGGGATGTCATCATATATCATGACATAGCAAAGTTTGTTGCGGGTCTCGGTGAATAATAATCATGTGCCATCGAATTGTATCATCATATCATAATCATAAACGGTTAAGATCGAGCATCGAGGGACTCGGTGAATGATGCGAGAGGTGGATTATTACAGAGATGGAGATCCCGACTTGAAGTGGGAAGCAATTAATATGGACTTCATCAAATTAAACCATAAGCTTACCTCGCACTCCACGAAAGTATGATTCCATATGGGTTATTGTAGATAGAATGATTCAAGCGACGGATCGTTTCGAAAATCGAACGTCGGACCCACTTTCCTTGTCATATCAAATCATACTTTACGACTACTTATCACAACATTTTATGGACTATGCAAAGTTATATATCAAGGAGATAGTAAGACCACGGAGTTTCCACATCTATTATAGAATCATTTATAAGCGTTTGGGACAATCTAGGCTCATTTGGGAAGGTTTCGTACATATGAATCATTTTGACGACAATTTGTGAAAAGGAGATCATTCCAGAAGGATTGGGGACAGTGCAATCAAGGCTCGTGAGTCTTAGCACAACATTTCACCCTTGTTGTGCCTTACGCTCGTCGACGACAAATGGTCACCTTTGCTATTCGAGCGTAACATTTCACTCTTGACGCTACCGGAGATATGTGTGCGGGCCTATGTTATTGACTTCAGTGGGTACAATAACAATCACCACAAATCACCATATAACATAATTAGACGATCATTTGCCACTTATCGAGTTTACCTATAATAATAGCTACCATTCTAATATACAAAACATACAAACTTTCCAGATGGCACCGTATTTTTCAACATAAGACTCCATTAACAACCATCATAATTTACATCTTACAATTTCTTTTCCATAATTACATAAACTACTACAACATTACATATGTCTTACAACCTTCACCTATTGGCTTTCGGTTTGATGTTAGGGAGACTAAATTAATCGGTCCACCGCATATGATTCACACAAACAGCCATTGCTTACACACACAATGTGAAACTTATTCGCAATTCCACTTATTCTAACATTCAAGAAAGGTTATTATACATGCACATGCATTCGGCCACATGCACATACTCCCTATTTTTCATGATTTTCATTCTTTCACACACTACAACATAGACAAAGCCTTCATAACGAAGTCATATAAGCTTGAAGAAATAATCCAAAACGACGTTGGCCCTTAGAATTTTTGGAGAAAGATTTTAAGGGGATTTTCTATGGGCGTATGGCTCTCTCTCTTCTTTTTTTTCTCTTCTTGTTCTTGCTTTCTAATTTTCTCTTGAATCTTCTATGTCACTCCACATGGTCCTGTAATGAGATTCATGGACAAGAAATGAGGGGGCTTAGCCCAAGGTATATTGGGCCTAATTTTTCATTTTATTTCTTTGTTTGGTAAGGTAGGCAAGGTTGCTTCTATGAATTAGACCTACCATATGATTTGGAAGCAAGACATCCTTATTCCTTCAAGGTTAACATGTGTCTATGCTTCGCAAATGTATTGGTGATCCATTTACATACTAGGGTATTAAGAGCCTTCACGTGGATGATGTCCAGATAACGGAGGAGTTATCGTACGAGGAGAACCCTATAGCTACACCGGATCGGAAGTACGAAGCGTGAGAAAATTAATCATACGTTATACCAAAACGTGGCTTCCGTTAAAGTATTGTGGCGGACTAATAACAAGGAGGAGATGACTTGGGAAGCTGAAGAGGAGATGAAGAATAAGTATCCTCACTTGTTCCCTATGCCTATAGGTAATCTAAACTCCTCGTTGATTATATTAATTGGTAAATAAAACTATATGCTATAACAATAAAAGAGACTAATCACCCTCAAAGTCAATTCCACTTAAGTTACCCCAAATTCTCATTTAGTCTCCACATCCATGTTTTAACATTTGAGGACGAATGTTCTAAAGGGGGGAAGGATGTTATATCCCGTATTTTTGTACATTGGAATATTTTAAGCTAATCGGGATAAGTTTAAGGACAAGACTATTTGGGATACGAGGTAGAAACTTTTAATCTCCGATTTTCATTTATGCACTACTTGCTTATAAATTTTATTTTGGTATGGAAATATTAGTGGAGATTAGGGATTAATTAACCATGATTAGATTATTAAGTGGGAATTAAGATTAAATTTCACTAATTAAGCACTTAGTGGGAGCTAGAGAGGTGCGTCCATCATCGTCCACCAAGGCATGGCCAAATCCGATTGGCCCATGCCTTGGGTGGGCTACGAAAAAATCCACTCTCACGAGCTTCATATAAAGGGACATTTGATGACTCACAAAATCAGCCTAACTTTCATTTCATTTTCAACAACCTAAGTTAGAGAGAGAGAGAGAGCATATGTCACGACCCAACCCCGCAGAAACTGGAGGAATGGTAGGCGGGGTCCTACGCCGGATCGGTGTCCTAATCCCCGACACCCATACGTACTCTGCCTACTCGCCCGGTGATATCCTAGGGGCTTTTCTTAGCACCCCCATCCCCATCGGCATACCAATAGCTAAATTCCGTTTAGACATCCATAAACTCGTATAGATATAAGATACATCGCACGAACATACATATACATATATATACATACTTAAGATCCCCGAAAGGTAACATAACATCTAGACAGTGCCTCGTTAAGGCTATCATAACAAGACTCTACTAGACTCGGAACATTCCGATCGCGTACCACTTTCGTACTCACCTAACCCGTAACCGTGACAACCCACAACCCACAAACATGTTTAGACATCCTAAACTGCCTCTAACATACGTACTCGTAACAGAATCGAAGACGGACGGGGCCCCGCCGTACCCAAATGACCATATGTATGGTAGACAAACAACGGAAGATATATACCAAAAGTATCACTCCGGACCAAAGGGAGCTCTTCGTACAAGACAAACCGATGTCCTAAATCGGCGGCGCATCACGCGGCACGTCCGTACCTCGCGGGCATGTAGCGCAGCCCCCGAAGAACGCGGGGGGGTCGCACGGAAAGTGTACCGAGTATGCAAAGCGGAAAAAGTAACGAGTATAATCATTGTCAAGAATGAGTACAAACATGGAGGACGAAGCTATAGTCGCAGTCCGAAGTACAAAAGTAATACCTTGTCCGAGACCTCGTAAAACATAGTGCCAAAAGGTAAGTGATGCATACCAGATCATGTAACATCATATGAACATATGTCGTGTCCCGGCCCTCTGATAAGGGACTCGGTAGGTGAGATCATGCATAACAAAATCATATAACATATGTACAGATAACGTGTCCCGGCCCTTTATTAAGGGACTCGGTAATATGGAATCATGCATGTCAGAATCATATATCATGTCTACATAACGTGTCCCGGCCCTCTACCGCGGGTCTCGGTGAATAATAATCATGTGCCATCCTGGCCACCATCCCCGTATCATCATATCATAATCATAAACAGGTAACGTGTCCCGGCCCGCGAGTACGAGGGACTCGGTGAATGATGCAGAGAAGTGCGCACGAGAACATGTCCTGGCCCGGGCTCAGTGAATAGACATATCATCACTTGCACGAACAGAGTAGTGCAGAAACATATGCAGATAAGACCAGACTCAATAATCAAATCAAATAATAAACCATAACACGTACCTTTCGAACGTCGCGACGGATTATGTCCAAATAGCACTTTCGAGAGTGTTTGTTCGTAACAAACATATATCCCAGGATTCAATGGAATAATCAGAATGTTCATGTTTCTCAAATGTGTAATGATTCAAGCGACAGATCGTTTCGAAGAAGTCGAACGTCAGACGTAGTACACATGTATGTTCTCTTTGGGGATGGCACGATTGTCATATCAAATCATACTTTAAGAATCATAACACATATCACAACATTTTATGGACTCGTCACACTTATCATTTGACAAACGGAGCATTTATCAGAAATTTCTTTTAAGGACTGAGTAGGAACTAGTCAAACAAGGCCATAGTAAGAGGTCTCGGATTCTGTGGGCCCACCTCGGGTCAAATTGAGGCGGCGGGCATACGTCATGGATCATAGACTTTATAGAATCATTTATAAGCGTTTGGGACAATCTAGGCTCATTTGGGAAGGTTTCGTACATATGAATCATTTTGACGACAATTTGTGAAAAAGGTGGTCAATCTTACTGAACGATTTAGCGCTATTTTCAATCTTAGATTATGAGACGCGGAAGTGCAATCAAGGCTCGCTTTCAAGCCTATTACACTCAGAACATGCCAAAGAAAGATAAGGAAGGCTTTACATACCTTTGTTGTGCCTTACGCTCGTCCAATTTTGATTCCTGTTTCGTCAAAAATCTGCAAATGGTCACCTTTACCAGTTACTATTCATGAGAGTTAACATTTCACTCTTGAGTTTATACTTAGCTACCGAAATTTCGGCAGCACCTCCCCTATAAATGTGTCGCCCCGAGAATTTGACTCGGCTCAGAATAACCAACAACAAGCCAACAACAACACCAACAACAATAACAATCACCACAAATCACCATATAACATAATTAGTCTACTTTCCGACACAATACAAAAATTCTCATTTCGACTTCACATTCTCAAATCGATACCAACATGCTCTCAATCATTACCAATCAAGGTCATTACAATATAATTCGGAAGCATTTCATAGCATTTCTACCATATATTCTCAAAATATACAAAACATACAAACTTTCCACCAAAACCATAGTTCATCCAACACTTCCAATTTTTCAACATAACCTTCCGTAACCTATATTTACCTTTCAACTCCATTAACAACCATCATAATTTACATCTTACAATTTCTTTTCCATAATTACATAAACTACTACAACATTACATATGTTCATCTTACAACCTTACAACATTTTTCCATGACAACAATTACCATTTACCTTTCATTTACCTCATAAGGCCTTAACAACATAATCAACATACTAAACAAGTTCAACCATTTTCCTCCACTCCACCGCACCCCACGGCTTCCACACAAACACACACACCACACGGCCACAATGCTTACACACACATACACGGCTTGCACATACACACAAATCACAATTCCATGATTTCCATGCAATTCCACTTATTCTAACATTCAAGATAAAATTTGTTCATTCACCTATATACATGCACATGCATTCGGCCACATGCACATACCCCCTATTTTTCATGATTTTCATTCTTTTCCACACACTACAACATAGACAAAGCCTTCATAACATACAAGAAGAGTTTAAATCTTACCTCTCTTCACTAAGTTCTTCACTTAACCAAGTTGCCCACTTGAAGAAATAAGTGCTCCTTCTTCCAAAACAATTGCACCAAGTTGTAAAGCACTCTTGAATTGGTGGAAATACCACAAGAAAACAATTTTTGGAGAAAGATTTTAAGGGGCCAATTTTCTATGGCCAAAGCCGCTCTCTCTCTTCTTTTTTTCTCTTCTTGTTCTTGCTTTCTAATTTTCTCTTGAATCTTCTATGAGTTCATGACTCATACATGGTCCTTTATATTAATTGATCACATGGAAATTAATTAAATGAGGTGGGCTTGGCCATGTAGTTGGCCGGCCACCCCATCTCTTTTGGGCCTAATTTTTCATTTTATTTCTTTGGGCCCAATTGGCTAAGATCTTGTTTTATAATTCCCTAATTAATTTCCAAAATTCCAATCTTGCCCTTAGGCCTTCTCCATTGTTTCCGCATTCAAGTTTCCATAACCGGCATACACTTACTAAGAAAATTCAACATGACCTTATTCCTCACAAATCAAGGTTAATTCCCAGTTTTCCAAATGCGCAAAATTGCCGGATATAACAGCATAAGCCATGGCAACTCATGGCCATGGCTGAGCAAAAATTGAAGCTCAAATTGTTGATCAAAAATTAAATTCTCAAAGTGTTCCAACCAATTGGAAGGGCTATAGTAACGTGAAGTAGCCATTGGAGCAACAAAAATATTTGTTCTTTCAATTCACAAATTTCAGCCCAAGTTGAGAAGTCAAGTTGTTAAGGTAAGGTTTGATCATCTTTTTACACGTTTTAGTAAGGATTTGGACTTGTTGTAACTTGGTAGAGACGGATTGAATCAATGGATTTATGTATGTTGATGTTGAAGCCGTGTAGGGGCTGTTTTAGTGGAAATTGGTGAACTGATTGTTAGTAGTATTTTGGTTATTGTTGTTATGGATTTTATGATGAGAATGGAGGCATTTAGTGGTTAAAGTTGAAGTTAAATTTGTTTGTGGGCTGTTGTAAGGATTATAGTGATAATAATGTAGTTGACTTGCATATGAATAGATGATGTAGTTGTCGTGTGGCTGCTGTTGTATTTCACCAAAATTAGATGAAAATATTGTATGAAATAATGTGTAAGAATCGTACGTGGTTTACTTGGTGTGTTCGTAGGTATTCACGAGATTTTCGAGCATCGTTTATGTTGTTAGTTAGGGGCTGTTTTGATAGGTTGTTCTTGTTCTTATTGAGCTTGGAAGATTAATGATAATTAAGATTATACGTTGTGTTGTATGTTGGTTGGGTTGTTATAGGGTTGTTTAGATGAAAATATTATGACTATGGATCTTTAAGAATAACTTGAATATGTCGTAGTCGAATGTGGATCATTATTGAATGTTGTAAATGTGGGTTGTTTGGAATGTTGTGCGGGCTGTTTGAAGTGTTCTCAAATCTTGTCTTGAATAGCCCCGATATAGTACTTGAACGTGTGAGTATCGAAGTTGGCTTAGTTGTTATGAAGTTGAATTGAATATAAGGCAAACGTCGCCTAATTTTCTAGAAAGGAGTTACTAACGTTAGAATACGTTTTGAATCTCCCCGTAGCTTAACCATAGTTCTTGACGTCTTAATATAGGTTAAGACGCCTCGGGCAGCGTACACGTGTTGTGTTGCGAATAAACTCTAAAGGTATGTACAGCTATCCCTTCTTTCTTTTGGCATGTCCTAGATGTAAGTAATGTACGATATGAGCTTTGGGGTAATTCTATTCACAAGTTCCGAGCATGATTTATGATTCTTATTCACTTCTTGATGTTAGAACTCTTAGAATTGTCGAGCTACTGCCCTCAAGTCTTTTATATGATTGGATAGTAAATGATGCATAAAAGTTCCTATTCTTAAAAGGCTCTCTAATGACTAATGTCCTTAACTTTCATATCTTTGTCTCGTATTAATTTGATACCTATCTATGATCCCTGAGGCTTTATTTAATATAGTTCATAATGACTTTTAGAGAGAACTTAACATGACTATCGTCTTGATACTCGAGTGCTAGTTAGTCTACTTATCTATTGAGTCTCAGATGATGATTTAGTTGCATATGGTTACGCACTACTCTGCTCGTGCATACTGTTGTTAGATCTTTCACCGAGTCCCGGGCCGGGTATGTTATCACGCACATTTTACTACATTATCCACCGAGTCCCTCACTAGAGGGCCGGGTACGCTATATGATGATATGATGATATAATGATATGATGACATGATGATACGATGATATGATTATGGCACCGAGTCCCATGATGGGCCGGGTACGGTATACGTGTACACGACTTTATTCACCGAGTCCCATAATGGGCCGGGTACGGTATATGATAATGATATGCATGATTTCATTCCTAAGGCACAGGTACAGTGACTTCTTGGCTATTATACTTGTCTCCGGAATCTTTACTTCAGTCATGATCTTTCTTATTGTATTTCATGCTTTATATACTCAAGTACATATCTCGCATCGACCCCCCTTTCTTCTGGGGGGGCCGCGTTTCATGCCCGCAGTACGATACTCGCTTCGGTGATCCGCCAACTTAGGATTTCTATTCAGCTATCTTGGAGTGCTCCATTGTCCCGGAGCCTAGACTTTTGGTACAGATCCTTGTGATGTATATATATGTTTATCCAGGGGTACGGCGGGGCCCTGTCCCGTCATATGTTACTGTTGATACTCTTAGAGGTCTGTAGACATATGTGTGGGTTGTATATAGATGTTGTTCAGTTGTGTCTGTATAACTTATATTTTTTAGACGTTCCCTTTTGTAGTTGCAGCCTTGTCGGCTTGCGTATATATATATGTTTTGGGATGTTGAATGTAGTGGCAGCCTTGTCGGCTTGCGTATGTGTATGGTTGGGACGTTCCCATATGTTATGATAGCCTTTCCGGCTCATGTACGATGTTATCTGTTGATAGTTGTGACTCCACAGGAGACAGGTTGCGTTGGTATCTATATATGTGACAGTTCTGAGGCGACATGATGTTTTTATGAATTCCCATATTGTGTTCAGTTTGGATTGATTATAGCTAATAGGTGTGTACGAGTGTCCAGCTCGGGCACTTGTCACGGCCTACGGGGTTGGGTCGTGACATGTATGACTAAATATCTGATCATATCTATACAACTCTGCATGCATTTGTATGAACGAGTATCTGTAAGTATTTGCATAAATCTGTATAACTGACAATGCCTCTGTGGGCGCATAATGTGCACGCTCTCAATGATAATCATGCTTAGATACATAAATATAGGTCATAGTGCTGAAGAACGTTCAGCCCGATCCATATCCCATATAATAGTGCTGAGGAACGTACGATCCGATCCATATATCATATAATGATGTCGAGGAACGTACGGCCTGATCCATATATCATCATCAAGGTGCACCAACTAATTAGGTGGTAATGCGTATATAATGCCTATCCCTTTCTTCATACCCCATATACATATAATACACGCGTATATAACGCCTTCTGGTCATGGGTCAATATGCATACGTATGGATGAATGCAATGCATGTATAAACTGAATACATAGAACTCTCGAAGTGACACAAGGTCGTACTATCTCCGATGGACATCTTTTGAGCTAACATCATCAATATACGAAATATCAAAACCCATGAATAGAAGGAACAATCGTAAATGGGGTATAGGAACATCAATGACTGAAGTGCTCCTAATGCTTCTAATAGTAGAGTAATATGAAAACTTGTTTACTCGCTTGTTGAGTCGTATCATAAGATCATGCCAAAAATGAATGAAGGGTTAGCCTTAACATACCTTGAAGTGTATCTAATCGTCCAACTTCTACTTCTCAAACTCGTAAGTTTACAATCAAGATAACATAGGCCTTAATTAGACTTATTTACCTCGCTTACTAACCATTTTAAATATAAAAGAGCTTAATGAATTGTGGACAGCATTCCCCTTGTAAACTTTACAATCCTTCAACTTTCAATTCAATCCAACATCAACCACATTGTCAACAACAACAATGACAACACTTACATATCAAGATATACTCAAACCCATACCCAATCATCTCTTAAAATAGCCCCTAATCACCATCTTACCCTTCATCAACTTACCTCTTTCATAGCTATCTTCTCTTTACTTAAAACCACTAAAACTCTTAGTAATTAACTTAACTACGAAGGTAGGATTCATTTACATACCTTGAGGTGTCTAAGATTCCAAAGATCAACTTCAACTCCAACTTCCCAAGCTTCACAACTTTAATGAAACCCTAGGAACCACCTTGTTCTTCACAAGTTCGGGTTTACGGGACTTGGATCTTACCAAATCCCAACTAATATGATGAAAATTATAGGGAGGAAATATTCTAGGGCTTTCTCTGATTTGGGAGTGGAAAATAATGAAATAAAACATGAGGGCTCCATATATGTATAGGTGGGGCAAAACATCCCCAACGGTAGCGGGTCGACGAACGGGTCGACAAGCCCGTCGACTTGCACCGTCCCTGCTCCACCTGAGATTCAGAGATGGAGGCGTGTCGACGGCATGGGTTGACGCCACTATCGACACGTCGACTGTCCGCCGAAGGGGACTGGTTCCTGCGAGTTCCTTGAGTCCCCCAGCTTGCGATGATTCAATCCGTTTAACTCCCAATCCTATTATATTGCGAAGGACACTTACCCATACTTTGGTGCACGTGAGGTGAAGCACTTAGTATCTCAAAACTTGGGTGCGGATTTCCATACTAAGGGCATATACCGGCAACAAGCCAAAAACTTTCTTGCCGCAAAAATGGGAGGGGTAACATTATAATTATAAACACACCTATACATAAACACATGTTCAAGCTATAAACATAAACAATGCAAGAAGTCCAAACCAAAGCCATATACACCAAGAAAGGTTCAAAAGAGACCAACAAGTCAAACTTAAGATAACTATAGCCCAAAGCTGTGGCCCAAATAGCATTAAATGACAATGAATAATGCCAAAGCACAACAAAAAAATATAGAAAAGTAAGCCCAAAACCAAACATAAATTTAAGCAACAAAGCCAACAACTATGGACTCACACGAGTGATATACCAACCATATACTAGTTTTTGTACACTATATGTATACAGAACTGGATATACCTGGTATATTAAGGTATATTTCTCTTACATATCATGATGGAAAAACTATGATTCAAGCCCAGCAAAGAATACATTAAGGTCTTTATGATGCTTTGAGACTCCATTTAGATGAATACAAGTAGAACCCAGGGAGGAAGATAAAAGGGAAATGCAGTATACATAATATGCAAAGATCAGATGTCAACAGAGCTAGGTTATACCATTTAGAAGACAATATGCTTCGTGTTAATTATAAGCCCTTAAAGGGTAACTTAGCATGCAAATATATGTATACTTCCACTTGTTTTTAACACTTGGAGGGTCCCATGGGATATGAGCTTCCACGAGGGAACCCCAGAAGCCTATAATAAAGAGATTAGGTTTAGTTCACTAGAAACTCCAAGCCTCATCATCCCTTTTCTTGGCCCTTGATAAGTCACACTTATGGTTACTCATACACCAAGTGCCAACCTCCTTCAATTCAAGCCTCCCAAGATTTAAACTCAACAAGCATATACTAAACCTCAAGTTATTCATACGAACCAGTAGCCATACGCAGCACCCCAACAAACACACAAAGGGAAGAGTATATAGTAGTCCTAAATGAATAGGACAACTACACAGACATGGGCATTGACATGGATATAGGAAAACCAACACCAGACAAGGCATTTAATCCTTCTAAACAAAAAAACGTACATATTTTGCATTTTTTACTATGGCATGGTCACTAGAGGCTGAGCAGGTATGGTTTTCCATAGGAACATAACAATGTCAACAAGTTTCTCCAGATTTAAACAAGTATTGCATGAAGATGTACACTTAACTGATTCATGAGATTACTTTTACATGACAATAGTGAGTGAAATAGGTTTAAATATAACAGGGAGTGATCATTTAGCATGCAACTGTCATTTTTTTTATCAATAGTAAACCTCACTATTCCTACAGAACTTAATCAGAGATGCTACATGTATACAAAAAATATCAGAATTGAACTCAAAGTCCACTTTTGATCTTATTAAAAACATTTGTTGGCTATGCTGAGAGAAAAAAATGAAAAGGAAAAGGGGTCTTATCCCCTTAAGACTTGATCGTTCGGCTGGGTTAGGTCTATGTTAGACGGGGCCCCGACTGATTAAAATAGGAAGGGGACTTAAAGCTTTGTATGCAGGATATACACATGTATACATGCAGATGCATGTATATGTGTTTATACATGTATACCTAGGGCAGAAATCACAAAAGTGGTCGTACTTGCAAATGTCTATTAATTAAACACCTTAATTATGACCAAGATTTACCTAATTAACCCCCTTAGTTAAATTAGGGCATAATTATTTATACAAAACGGCTTAAATTACAATTACAACCTTAATTGACTTAAACCATGAAATTGGTCATTTCAATTATGGCCACATCTAATCTAATCAACCAATTTACAACTAATTTTGCACAAATAGCCTTAGCTGATTTAAACCATAAAATTAGTTATTTCAATCATGGCCAAAATTAAACTAATCAAGCAATTTAAAGGCTAATCTTGCAATTATGACCTCAATTGACTTAAACCATGAAAATTGACTGTTTCGACTAAGGCCAGAATTGCCCAACAAATTTATTATTTCAATAGTAGCCTTAATTAATCATACAGTAAGTAGTTTATGAATTTAACCACAATTAAATACTTGATTAATCATGATTAACTTCAAAACAATTGCACAAATGCTGATTGACTATGCACAATTAAAAATTGAGGAGTAAAAGGATTAATTCATTTAATTAATTAGATTTTCGTGAATTTAACGGAGTAAAATGCTTGCTAATTGATTTTTCTGCCAATTAGATAAGTAATTGTTTTGAATTATCTTTTTTTTTTAATTAATATTTGACAAATGCTCCATATTAATTATAGAAAAATGTAATTTTTTTTCTATAATGATTTAATAATATAATAAAGTTTATTTTGCCAAGTGAAATGGCAAAATATTATCTAAATAATTTTATAAAATCATTTTGACTTGTAGAAAATACACATTTTACTCCGTTTGATATCCACGAATTCTGGGTAATTAAAATAAATCATGGGAGGTCAAAAATTAGGTATCAACAACTGTCCCTTTGGTGTTCGGGGATGACAAGGCCATCCCTGAGCAATGAAATTTGACTAAGCTTGATTTTTCACTTACCCAAACTCAATACCACCTCTCATTTTTATGCAATTTTCAAATATGTGGTTGAACCCCGGTTTCTGGGTTTCTTATGTATATCAGGTTACATAAGAATTTAGACCACTTGTAGTTCGACATATTTAGACTCAAAAATGTAAATTTAAGCAAATTTCGAGTTTCTTAATTATCAGACTGGGAAGTTCGGAGTGATTGCTTAGGGTGTGACTGACTCTCTGGTATTGAGTCTGCCTATATATCACTGTTCTTGGGAATCAAGTAACTTGTAGTTCAACTCGATAGGAGGAAAAGGACATACCTTATACGGGAATGCCTTTGTGTGTGTACCGGTGTGTACTCAACCGGTCGCGAAAAAATTAAACAAAAACTGATAAATCAAATAAGCAAGTAAACACTTTTGTGTGGCTGA
This sequence comes from Lycium ferocissimum, assembly GCF_029784015.1. Taxonomy (NCBI): domain Eukaryota; kingdom Viridiplantae; phylum Streptophyta; class Magnoliopsida; order Solanales; family Solanaceae; genus Lycium; species Lycium ferocissimum. The sequence continues at coordinate 7,970 of NW_026727238.1, read as the reverse complement.
GCATGGAGTGGAGTGATCTTCCATGTCCTGGCCAGAGAGCTTGACTCTCATGGGCACCCTATCTCAACCGGCTGCATAAGAAAAAGTTTCACATTTGCTCCGCATATATTTGGATTTGATTTGGTCAGCCTGCTCCATTTGGCGGCTATAAATCTGCTTCCACCTACTGAGTAACATTGGTTGGTTCTGATGATGAATACTACGGCCATCCGACAGATGTACATCTTCTTGATCTTTGGAGCGAATACTGCAGTCATTCTACCAGTTTTACAACGCTTTATCTCTCGGAGCGAATACTGCGATCACTTAACAAGATTTACATCACTTTACCATCTTGAATATACCTAGTAGCTTGTATAAATGTCCCTCTTATCAATTTGTACGAATATGGCCCTCTCGGCATATTTGTATGAATATGGCTTTCACAGTATGTTTGTATGAATATGGCCCTCTCGCCATGGTTGTATGAATATGGCCCTACCAGCATGTTTGTATGAATATGACACTCTCACCAGCTTGTATAAATATGGCCCTCTCAGCATGTATGTATGAATGTGGCTTTCACGGTATGTTTGTATGAATATGGCCCTCTCGGCATGTTTGTATAAATATGGCCCTCTCGGCAGTTTGTATGAATATGGCCCTCTCGATATGTTTGTATGAATGGCCCTCTCGGCATGTTTGTATGAATTAGCCCTCTCGGCATGTTTGTATGAAATGGCCCTCTCGGCATGTTTGTATGAAATGACCCTCTCAGCATGTTTGTATCAAATGACCCTCTTGGAAAATGAGAAATATGAATAACCCTCATGGAAAATAAGAAAATATGAATGTCCCTCATGACAAAAAGAAAGAATATGCAAAGGCCCTTATGGCAAATAAGAAAATATGATGGCTCTCATGGCAAATAAGAAAATATGAATGGCCCTCATGGCAATAAGAAATAATATGCAATGGGCTTTATGGCAAATAAGAAAATATGATGGCCCTCATGGCAACAAGAAAAATATACAATGGCCCTCATGAAAAATAAGAAAATATGATGGCCCTCACGGCAACAAAAAGAATATGTAATGGCCCTCATGGCAAATAAGAAAATATGATGGCCCTCATGGCAATAAGAAAAATATACAATGACCCTTATGGAAAATAAGAAAATATGATGGCTCACACGCCAACAAGAAAGAATATGCAATGGCCCTCAGGGCAAATAAGAAAATATGATGGCCTTCATGGCAACAGAAAAAGAAATATGCAATGGCCCTCATGGAAAATAAGAAAAAGTGATGGCCCTTACGGTAACAGAAATGGAACTATGCAATGACCCTTATGGCAAATAAAAAAAAGTGATGGCCTTCACGGCAACAGAAAAAGAAATATGCAATAGTCCTCACGGCAAATAAAACAAAGTGATGGCCCTCACGGCAACAGAAAAAGAAATATGCAATGGCCCTCACGGTAAATAAGAAAAAGTGATGGCCTCCATGGAAACAAAGAAGATATATTCAATGGCCATCGAGGCAACTAACAAAAAGTGATGTATGACAGATATGGTCCTTTCGGCTAAATCGCCTTTCTTTCGTCCTTTATGTTGGTCGTGACCCTCGTGAACAAATACGCCATATTATTTTGTGATGACCCTCTCGGTCGGATATTTGCCCTTATGGTGTTTACATTTTTTGTAGTCCTTGTGGCTAGATATTTGCTTTTGTGGCGTTTCTGTCCTTTTGTAGCCCTCAAGGCTGAATGTTTACCCTTGTGGCAATTAATCCTTTTTAGCCCTTGTGGTCGGATGTTTACCCTTGTGGCAATTAAATCCCTTTTAGCCCTTGTGGCATTCAAATCCTTTTAGCCTCGTGGCCGGATAATTTTCCCTTGTGGCATTCAAATCCTTTTTAGCCCTCATGGCAGGATATTTTTCCCTTGTGGGTATGCCATTTTCTGAAAACTTGATTTTAGCAGTGATTTTGACCTTCCTCTGGCGAGCTATTTCCTGCACATGAAATAAAGTTAGAAAAATGATCGTCCTCCCGACCTCCTGGGGACCTGCATCAAAAAAAGGTTAGTTTTTTCGTATTTAAAAGTTTTTTCGTGTTGCCGGGTCTATCGCATCTTCGGCTTTGGACTCGAAACCCCTTCGGTATTTGAAAAATGAAATTATTTTCATTATGCAGAAAAATCATTTTTTGTAAAAGTTAAACTTATAGTTGTCTAAAAAAACGCATTGTTTTTTAAAGCTGTAAGGTTAATTTTCATCACATATGTTTCTGAATGAGGGGGATCCTTTCTTCCGTGACTAGGGGTTCAACGCTTCTTGTGTAGAATTTTTGAGACCTTTCTCAAAAATTCTGCCCGCCCAAGCTTGATCAGCGAACTCCCGAGCCGAATCCTCTAAGTCATGGGACCTCAAAATTTCTGTCCCAGTTTTCAGTATTGAACAAGTGAGAAATTGTAAGATCTCAAAATTTCTGCCCTAGTTTGAAACTCTGGGTAGTGTAATTTTGTAGTGGATTGCGGCGTCAATTTTTGAGATCTTCTAAAAAATTCTGCCCTAGTTGGGTGTGTGGCAATCCTTGCGTCCTTTGTGAAGTCCTGTCTCTGAGGCTTCCTAGGGGTTTCTTGGGTTTTTCTTTTGGTGAGACCGAGCTCAAAGAGTGCATTCGTATCCTGTCAGAGCAGGAATCAAGTCGAACGTAGTTCGGGATAAAAATAAATGAGTTTTCGTTTTTACCAATAATGCGACCGGGTCCTAAATGGACTGACTGCCTACGTATCCCACTGTGGGGAAGTCAGATCATTGTGTAGTTCATAATTCAAAGTTGTTTCATTTTTCCTATCTATTACAAAACGATTACAAGCAAAAGGAAATAGCTTATTCAAGAAAATAACATAATTATTACAAGCAAAAGGTATTATTACAAAATGAGAAACTTGCCTTTATGCATAGTAGTGCTTGATTGCATTTGAGTTAATCGTCTTTGGCCACTCTTGTCCGTCCATTTCTGCTAGTATTACTGCTCCTCTGGAGAGTACTTTGTGGACTACATAGGGGCCTTTCCAGTTGGGGCAAAATTTCCCTTTGTATTCGTCGTGATGCGGGAAAATTCTTTTAAGTACCATTTGTCCGATTTGAAAAAGTCGAGTTTTGACTAGTTTGTTGAAGGCCCTTGCCATCCTTTGTTGGTATAGTTGACCGTGACATACAACAACCATCCTCTTCTCATCGATTAAAGCCAATTTCTCATATCTATCTCGGACCTATTTGGCGTTGTCCAATTATGCTTCTTGGATGATCCTTAAAGAAGGTATCTCAACTTCGGCAGGTATGACCGCTTCTGTACCATAGACCAATAAATAAGGTGTCGCCCCTATTGAAGTTCTAGCTGTCGTACAGTATCCTAGTAAGGCATATGACAACTGCTCGTGCCATCCTTTGTAGTTTTCTGTCATTTTCCTCAATATCCTCTTGATATTCTTGTTGGATGCTTCCATGGCTCGATTCATCTGTGGTCGGCAAGCTGTTGAATTTCGGTAGGTGATCTTGAATTGCTCACAAATATTCTTTATCATGTGGCTGTTCATATTTTCTCCATTCTTAGTTATGATGGACTCAGGCATACCAAATTGGCATATGATGTAGTTTCGCACAAAGTCGGCCACTACTTGTTTGTCATTGACTTGTGTGACGTTGCTTCCACCCATTTGGCGAAGTAATCAATGGCGACTAAAAAGAATTAGTGCCTATTTTAAGCGGTGGGTTCGATGGGTCCAACGACGCCCATACCCTAAGCAACGAAGGGCCATGGTGAACTCATGGCATTAAGCTCACTCAGCGGAACCTTGATTAAATCGCCGTGAATTTGACACTGATGGCATCTTTGCACATATTTGCAGCAATCACTTTCCACTGTCATCCAATAGTATCCAGCACAGAGAATCTTCATGGCCAGTGTGAATCCATTCATATGGGGCCACATGTCCCAGCATATACTTCTTTCCAGATGTTTGGTGGCCTCATCGGCATCTACACATCGGAGTAATCTCAAGTTCGGCGTTAGTTTGTACAACACTTCCTTGTTTAGGAATAAACCATTGACCATTCTTCTGATGGTCTTCTTTTGCCCACTAGTGATACCTTCGGGATATTCCCGTTTCTCCAAGTACATTTTGATGTCATTGTACCGTGGCTTGCCATCTGGCTCTGCTTCCACGCGGCAACAGTAGGCATGTTCTTCTTTCAGACTTATCTCCAGCGGGTCAATGTGACTGCTTTCGGGGTGCTGAATCATTGATGCTATTGTGGCCAATGCATCGGCAAACTCGTTCTGAGCTCTCGGAGTGTGTCGAAACTCGATCTTCCTGAATTTCTTGCACAATCTTTGTGCTAAGTTCACACACAACAAGATCTTATCATTTTTGGTGGCCCATTCACCTTGTACTTGATGAATTAACTGGTCGAAATCTCCGATAACCAGTAATTCATTGATGTCCATGTCCAGTGCCATCCTAAGGCCTAGAATGCAGGCTTTATATTCAGCCATATTTTTGGTACAATGGAATTTGAGCTTCGCGGCTATTGGGTAATGTTGCCCATTTTCGGATATCAAAACCGCTCTGATTCCGGACCCCTTGTAGTTAACTGCTCCGTCGAAGAATAATCTCTAACCTGTGTATGGCTCCCTTTGCTTCTTCTTCTATGGTCAATACCCCTTTGTCTGGGAAATGAGTGCGGAAAGGTTCAAGCTCTTCGTCAATGGGACTTTCAGCGAGCAAGTCGGCCAAAGCTTATCCTTTGACGGACGTTTATGCTATGTATACAATGTCGAATTCGTTCAATAGCATTTGCCATTTGGCCAACTTCTCGATGGGCATGGGTTAGCGGGAGATGTACCTCAATGGATCCATCTTGGATATGAGGCGTGTGGTGTAATGAAGACAAGTAATGCCTCAATTTCTAGGCCACGTAAGTTAAAGCACAACAGGTTTTCTCTACCAACGTATATCTTGCCTCATAAGCGGTGAACTTCTTGCTCGGGTAGTAGATGGCATGCTCCTTTTTCCCTGCTTCATCGTGTTGTCCTAACACGCACCCGAAGGCATTTTTTGTAACCGATAGGTATAGCAACAGTGGACTCCCGGGTCCGAGAGGTGTCACAACCCCACCAGAGGGCCATGACGGGCACCCAGAGCTAACACATCGAGCACCTCTAAACATATATCTCATAAACATTTCTGGGTGGACCATAAAGATAGCTCCTAGATATCATAATCTGTAAGGACATATATCACAATATAACGACACATCTCTATATAATCTTCAACAATTATGTCCATCATCACCAGCCGACAAGGCTACTAAAAGGTTAAATAATGATATCAGCCGGTAGGGGTATGGAATGTCTAACTGTACACATATGTCTACGAGCCTCTACATAGAATACATGTGACCATAAAGACCAATATCAAATAGACTGCAGCTCTGAAGTAAGTGGAGTGCTCCTGAGAATCCGCTGATAAAGCACCTACGGGTCAGATCCGTCTACCTATCTACCTGCGGGCATGAATGCAGCGTCCACAAGAAAGGACGTCAGTACGAATAATGTACTGAGTATGTAAGGCATGAATAATAATGTAATAAGAAATATGGAACATAACATGAGATAAAGATAACCTATACATCTGATTGCCTCATAAAGAGGATACCATGCATGTTTAGCTTTCTTTTAAAAAAACATTTCTCATACATATATAACATAATAATTAGCCTGCGTCCGGGCCTCTCGCGTCCGGGGTAACCATCTCACGTCGCCCACTAGTGGTGTCTGCCCGGCCAACTAAGCACGATGTAATCATAAGCCACCCACTACGCCCACCGTAGTGGTGTCTGCCTGGCCAACTAGTCCCGGGGTAATTATACATAAAATTAAGCATGCATGCGAACCCAATTAAATGCTACAACTCTATCGAAGTGACGTAAGGTTGGTAATCTCAGATTATGTTATGGAATAATCATCATCCCTATATCTCACTTTGAAGGAATAATTATTATAAGGTGAGATCAACAACAATGAATAAAATCGAGAAAATCATGAAATAAGCTCAATAATCTCATAATAGCATTAAAATCATAAGCTTTAGAATTTCTAGAATTAAAATCATTATTATGTTCATTATAGAAAACATCTCATCTTTAGTATCATAAGAGGCTTTTAAGAATCATGAACTTCTAACTTTTTCAAGTAAGAAGGTTATGGAAACATTTATGGAATCATAACACAAGGAATCATGCCTTTTGAAGGAAAGGGACTAGCCTTAACATACCTTTTCGGTCGCCTTAACCTTTACTAATTAACGCTTATCCTCCCAAGCTCGTAAATCTACATTCAAGAGAATCCATACCATTGTTAGGCTTATCATCATATGCTTATCTTAAGTCATCAATTAATTCCTTTTAAAATCTGCCGAAATTCGGGCAGCATCTCCCCAGTTTATATTAGATCCCACAGACCACTAAGGGTCATCAAATAGCCCAACAACAATAACAACAATCAACAATAGCAACAACTACAATATAATCCAATATAACCTTCTTTGATTACTTTAAGAATCATATCGAGCAGCAAGCTCGTTTAATGAATAACAAACGTCATTCATACCCAAATCTCCTTTCATAATTCAGTCCACACCCTTCATAAAAATATGCATATATTTACTATATCATATTTTAGTTCAAAATATCCTTAAATGTATTCCAAAGCAATCCTTACTCCTACGCCTCATCCTTTACTTTCTATTCGTAGATTTCATATATTTTCTTCTCTATTTTTCCAACTAACACATGAATAATCCCAATAACTGTATTGACAATATATTCAGGTTATAATCCACCATTTACAACCATTAGAAGTCATATTTAAACATTCAAAATAGCCCCTAAAAAATAGTGGCTTAACTTAACTTATTTCGATGTAGTCTTGCGTATTTGGCCTCAAACAACTTTACCAACATTAAATTAAGCTAACACACACCAAAGGGGTGTTATACATACCTTAATCCCTGCATACAACCCAAGAACCACGGCTAAATCGGTTTAACTTGACGACTATCTTCTTAATATCTTTGAAATTCTCCTTTCTCTTCGGGTTCCCAATTCTAATTTATATCTATACTATACCATTAAAAGTTGATATTCCACACCATACATTTCCCCGACTCTTCCTTTCATTAGCTTAGCTCATTTTGTCCCGTAATTCTTCTTAACTACTTGTTTGCATCACAGCTATGCATCATAGTCCTTCTAGTGTTCTGTTGGTTCTTGTTCTTATCGCGAAATCCTCACAAAGTACACCCTTTCCTTTCTTCTTTCACACAGCCATTGTCTTATAATTTAAAGTTGTCTTTCTTTGGGCAAGTCTACTGACTCATTAACCTTCTCCTTGTTGTCGGCGGCCACATAATTCCCTTTAACCATTTCATTACACCTCCTCTTCTGTTTAGTCCTCATAGTTTCTTTTGTATTCTTTTACTCGTAAAACGCCTGTTTCCATTAATCATCCTTTACTCTTAGGTTAGGAAACTTTGGAGTCTCTCGTTACGAGTGCGAATCCATTTTGACGCTGAAAATCTCTTCTTGAGGTACTTTCTTCCCTTAAATAGGCATACCAATCATGGGTTCACATCCATTCCCCTGGTTAAATCTCAGGAGTTTAAAATTTCCTCGTCGCTCTCATAAGACCTGTTTATTTCTTCTTAAGGATGCACCTTTATTTATTATTTACAACCTCCTTGGTTCTAATTATGAAGACGTATAGGTTGGTTCCAAGGTCCTTATATTCATCCCTTGTCACGGATAACATTACTCTATCTCCCATTGATTTATTTAAATTTGATCGTATCTTCTCGCTTTCGCTTTCTTCCTAACCTTTTCCTCAAACATATATTACCCGACCCTCAATGGGTATACGTTTTCC
>NW_026727237.1:0-33497 GCF_029784015.1 Lycium ferocissimum | reverse complement strand
CAATTGTTTTTTGGAAAAGAACACTTATTTCTTCAAGTTGGCAACTTGGTGAAGTAAAGAAGATTGTGGAAAAGGTAAGAATTCACCCCTTCTAATTATGTTTTGAAGGTTTGTTTGTGTTGTAGTATGTAAATGAGTAGAACATATAGAAATATGGAAGTTCGCATGGCGGAAATGCATGAAGGCATGTGGCCGAATATATGTAATTTTGTGTAGTTAGGATGGGTTAAATTTTATGTTGAATTTTAGTTGTGGTTATGATGGAATTTATATTGGAAATGAAAGTTGGATGAGTTTGATGGAATATGGAAATGCATGGTATAGCCGTGTGGTACATCAAGCTGGAATGGAAATGAATTAAGTTGGTTTAATATGTTAGTTGTTGTCATGGGTGATCCTTGCAATGCAAATGAAGGTAAAATGATGAAAGTTAGTATTGAAATGGGATGTAGAAGCTTATGTCGTCTTAGTATGATTTTATGACCTTATGATAATTAAGTTGTTAAGGTGTGAATTATGATGATTGTTGATAAATTTGGAAGATGGAAATATGTTATGAATATGTAAGTTAAAGATTAGAAGATTTGGATAAATTATGACTTTGGTGAAAAGTTGTATATTTTGCATAGCTTGAGTATATGTTGTAGAAATGATATGAAGAGCTCAATGGTATTGTAACGATTTTAGTTAGTAATGAATGTGAATATGATGGTATTGATTTGGACATGTGAAGTCGGAATGGAAGTTATTGTATTATGTTGGAAAGTTGGCTAGTTGTATTATATTGTGTTTTGTTATGATTGTTGATGTTGTTGGGTTGTTGTTGATTGTTTTGAGCCGAGTTTAATTCTCGGGGTGTCGTATTTATAGGGGAGGTGCCGCCGAAATTTTAGTAGACAAGTATTAATTCAAGATTGGAAAATTCTAAGTCTCATGAATAGTAACTCGGTAAAGGTGGCCATTTGGTGTATTTCCCCGACGAAACGATTTGAGTTTAAGCGAGCGCAAGTCATCCGTAAGGTATGTAAAGCTTACCTATTCTTTATTTGGCACGTCCTAGACCTATTAGACCGAAAATGCACTCGTGATACATTCCGCTCCTAGAAATTCGAGTTTGATTTTAAGTACTATTCATTCAAAAGTAATTGAGCCATAATGCTTGCTTTTGGATATAAGAGTGCCTAAACCTTCGTATCTTTCGTAAATGATTTGAATCGCTTTGAAACCTTCATAGACAACTTTACAGTAGCCTAGTGTTTATGATTTCGTCCACCGCCTCGCTGACCCGAGGGCCCACTATTCCCGAACCCATTACTATTGTGCTAATGATTTGTTTTTGAACAATTTTTAAAGGAAACGTTTTGGGTTGCTCTTCTAAATCCTAAATGTTGGCTATTTGAAATATTCCATTAAGTCCTATGAAATGTTTCGATATGTACTTCGAATCCGATAGTTCTGCCGACATAATCCGCCGTGATGTCCGAAAGGTATGTTCTATGACTCACCGATTTCGTTGATTTGATTTGTCATTCGATATGCCCTATCGAGTCTTCCGGAAATACATATGTTATTTTTATTGCATTTAGTTTCTCACTACTCCACTCGGTGGATGCCTCAATGTTTCCCCCACCGAGCCCGGCCAGATATGTTCTCAAGCGTATTCCTCGCATTGGCGCCTATGTTCGTTCACCGAGTCCCATAGCGGGGCCGCTTTGACATATGTTTTCGCATGCATTACTTATGGTTTCCACACGCATTTTGATTACCTATGCATCTCATTTGTTTTCCGCACCTTCTCGTTCGATTTTAATGTTATTTGTTACAATCCGCTTTACATATTCAAGACATTTTCCGTATCGACCCCTTTTTCTTTCTGTGGGCCGCGTTTCGTGCCACGCAGTACGTACGTTTGATTTGCCGATTTGCCCGCCTAGGTTGTGTCACACCCCAATCTTGATCGTGTGTGATGGGGCACCCGACCCCGTAACCGGCCGAGCGAACCCGCCGACCATTACTACGTACCGAAATTTTTTTTTTTTGAACCTTTAAAGCAAACATATTTAATAGGATTACTCATACACAATAAAACTCTTTCGTTGCTTTTAAATCAAATAAAATATATAGCCGTACAAAGCTCGTATCGTTATACAAACTGCTCCCATAACTCACGACTGTCTCCGCAAAGTCTCTAACTACGACAAGACATCATAGCATAGCACGGCCGACTCGGCGACACTCCAGAGCAATTGGAGCTTGCCAACTTTGCTGAAACATCTTTTATGCTGGCTGTTATCCGTCTGGGAGTACCTGCGCGGCATGAACGCTACAAAGAAGAGGGGTCGATTTAATAAAGTGTACCGAGTATGTAAGACATGAACGAAGAATAACATAGTAAGAACCGTAGAGCACATCATGTAAGGAGAGTATCTTGTACATCCGAGGCGTATCACGTATAGAACCGTGGACTCCGTGTGCATGAGTAATAACTGTACGGGAATATAGACCATATCATAGAATAGGAGAGTGACCTGTACATATAAGTGCCATTAGGCAGGTACCGTGTTTTCTTAGCTTCCTTACTCATATATATATACATATAAAAATAGGATATATCATATTGCCGAGGCATCGGCAACCGATCCATTTAACCATAAATATGCACATCCCGCGTCCCGGCATCCCGCGTCCGGGACGATATCATGTGCCATACTCCAACTGATCAGGTGGATATGCGTATATAACGCTCTGCCCTTATCTCCATTTCCCCCGTAAATATATCTCCGCCCGGCTCTTTCATCATATACATATACTCATGTCGTATACATGTATCGCCGTCTATAGCTCCGATTCTTTTTGTCATTTGCACATACTTATATCGTACATATATATATATATATACCAGCGTCTATAGCGCTCTGATTCTGCTATCATATACGTATACTTATATCATGTCTATTTATCAGCGTCTATATAGCGCTCTGATTCTGTTATCATATACATACACGTGTTGGGTGCACACATCAATCGGGGTCTTAAGGCATAATTCCATGTATTTAGGATCCTTAGAATAGTTATTATCTATAATAGATTTGGGATACCCAGAAATAGTTTTAACATTCTCATGTTTTCGTTTTTATAGCAAAGTATATCATCTACATACCTAACGTAGGCACTTCTCTCATTTTTCGCTTCATCGTTACTACTGTAAAATCATTTTCATCATGGATACACTTGCACTAGGATGATACTGTACCTATCGTTTGACAACCGGGACAAGGGTCAAGGATTTCCTTAGGATTCTATTCCCAAACAAGTCAAACGAGGTGATAGGAAAATTCCCGGAGCAATGGGCCCACCTCGGGCCGAGTGAGATAGCGTACATGATTTACATATGCTACGTGTCATAGCGTTCTTTATAATGGTTTAGGGTAATCGGGTCCTCTTATGCAAGTTCTAGGGGTTTAGGAAGCTTTTTCAACATTTCACACCACTTTTAGTTCAATTCTACTGAATGAATAGTAACTAATTTCAGTCTCGAATTTCTAGGAAAGGAATTGTCCCCGAGGCCCGTGTTCAAGCCTACTACGTCTAAGACATGCCAAAGAAAGAAAGTGAAGTCTTACATACCTTTTTCTGCTGCTTACACTCCTCCAAATTCACGTTCCAAATCCATCAAAATCTACAAATTGGTCATGTTTACCAAAACTTGATTAGTGCCTTTGGAAGTTGATTCTTTAAAGTAACACTTTGTCTGCCGAAATTTCGGCAGCATCTCCCCTGTAAATATGCCATCCCACCAAGTTCAACTTGGCCAATTTCAACAACAACAACAACCCCGGGAATTTAACCCGGCCAAACTATCAACAATACCAACAATTCTTATCAACAACATTAACATTCCATTCATCATGCACTCCAACATTCAATTCATTTCACACGATATTCCAACGACTTAATCAACATACTATTTTACCCGAAACTTTTAACTTCAACCACACCATTCATTCTAAGTCGCATAATCTAACAACGGCAACCATAATATCAAATTACATCAATATTCATCAACTTACCAAAACACCTATCGTTTGACCATAATCGTTTTGCATATTTTCATACACTCTCATCCAACCCCTACACATCATAACAACAATAACATGTTATATTAACTCAATCTTCCACACAACATTACACGTACCATGCACGACCATAAACTATATATATATCACGGCCACACATTCAACACACATGCTTTCATATAGTTCATCCATTTCTCCACTTTTGCACACAACAATAATCAAACTACTAAATAAAAATCATTCCCTCTTTCTACACATTCCCATGCATTCGGCCCACACACATAACATCCTACAACACAACATAACACAATACAACACAACACAACCCCAAGGCCACAATTACAACCACACGGCCACCACCTCCACATACATGTTTTCGTTTTTTTTTTTTCATCTTTATTCACTACTACATACTTAGGCATCCATATCATGAAAAAGAAGTTCAAACCTTACCTTTTTCTTTTGATTCTCCACTTAGCTAAAATTACAAGCTTGCAAAGACATGTGTTTTTCTTGCTCCAAAGGACCCTTCACCAAGCTAGGAACCCTTCAATAAATTACTTAGCTAGAGAGAATAAGTTGAACAATCTCTCTTCCTTCTTCCTCTTTTCTCTTTCTTTTCTCTTTCTTTTTTTTTTCTACCATGGCCGAATGGCCTTTAGGTTCTTTCTCTCCTTCTCCTTTTTTTTCCTTTCTTTCTAAATCTCTAGAATGGTATGAAAATTATGACCAATATCTCATATATATACATGCTTCACATGCATGTCACATGGCCCCCTTTTTCTTGAATTTTCTAGATTTTTCACTTCTTTTCTTGAAATCTTCATGAAGCAAAAGATGACACATTTTTCTCTCAATTTTTTTTTAAAAAAGAATTCGGCCAACATGGCCCTTTAATGAAGCTTCTTGATTTCTTGCGAAATGACCATTTTGCCCCTCGTCTTTTTCGATATTTCCATAAACTATTTTGCAAATTTTCCTTTTCCACCCTTGACCTATCTCCACATTTCCTTACTAACAATATTCGTAAACAATATTCATAACCCTCTTGTTCCCTAAAATAATTTGGAAAATGACTTTGCCTTTGACATTCAACAGCTATATCGAAATCTTCGAACGCACAAAGTGCGGGCTATAACATCCTCCCCCCCTTTAGAACATTCGTCCTCGAATGTTTAACTGACCTTATGGGGCGTCATAATATTTCGGGGGGGGGGGTCCCTTTTATAGTTGCTCTTTCCTTTATGCCCGTTTCTTATCCTTTACCTTATTCTCCTTATAATCGAACTCCTCGGTCTTTACACGAGTCCTCATTTCATGTCATAGGTTTCCTAACCCACTACACCAACTTGTTCCTGCTCCCTTCATGTATTCACTTGACAGGCCGATATGCTATAAACTCGGGTTCCGGGCTAACGAATGTCCTTTATTGGGCTTGAAGCCTATAACACAAATACGTTCTCCCCCCCTTTAAGGGGCTCCTTATATGCCGACAGTCTTTGTTCATACCTTATTCCTCGTCTCTCTTTTCCAACTATCGTCCTGTTAGAATTTCCAATCTCGACCTATAGTAGAATAATAACAGCTTATTTTGCAACACTTGTACCATTTACTCTTGCTATCACTCGAACTTCGGTACCCTTACTCGATTAATGCCTTTTGTATCGTAACTTCGGTCGCTGGGATTCACATGTCCACCGATACAATCATATTTGGGATATCCTACACCTTCACATATACATATATCCAATTACTACTAACTAGCCCACAAAATACGTCCAAACGCTGTTCAAGCCTATCCTAGTTCTAGGGCTGTGACACACTTTCTGTCTCTTTTCCGAACTAATCCACCTCATCTTGTGCGTCCTCTTAAGGTCTCCATCCATCCATATACTCGAATTTTCCTTGGGCTACCCTAGCTTTTCATTTGTCTCTTATGTCTCAATTTACAAAATTTCTTGTCAACTTCCCAGGGGGTCACCCATCATGGGATTGCTCCCACCTGAGCACGCTTAACCCAAAAACTTTACTGAAATTCGATGCCTTAACGCTGATATTTTTTGCGTCCACTTCCTCGTATGCCCTTTATTACCTGGTCTAGAGCCGCCCGAAACTTTATAGCTTCCAAGACATTTTCGCAATACGTCCTTTCTCTTACAATTACCTTTTTGCCCTTTTTAACTCCCTAAGTTTACTTTTCACCCCGTGCCTTACTATCCTTCGTCCCGGATTCCCGTATTCCCGAGGGTAGCATCACACCTTTGTCGCCACACCAAATCCATAGCCTTTCCGAAACAACACATCTCATGCTTTACTTATTCGCAATATTTTCTTTCTCCGCTTCTTCCGTTGTACGGGAGGCTTATGTAAGGAATTTCTTCTTCTTATGACTTGGCTCTATCGCACGATCTAAGACAGAAAGAAGGTCAACTGTCACGACCCAACTCCGTAGGCCGCGACACGTGCCCTAGTTGGGCACTCGTACGTACCTTAATCTAAGTTAGCAAAATATTAAAAATAAACAGAAAATAATAATTTAACAAGGACAAGCGGGCATGCCGCACGAAGGCCGATAAGGCCGTCACAAAGCAGATAAACTCTAAACGTACGCAAAATCTCACGAAACATATACAACCCACACCACATGTCTACGTACCTCTGCAGCACAAAACATAATCATATGACGGGACAGTGGCCCCGCCGTACCCAAAATAAATACGTACATATGCAACAGGAAAAATCTTATACCAAAATACGGCCCGGACAAAGGAGCACTTCAACACCGAGTAGATAACCCAAGCAACGGCTCCACAAACCAAATGTCCGCACCGCGCGGCACGAAACACACCCCCCCGAAGAAAGGGGGGTCACACGGAAAATGTACCGAATATGTAAAGTGAGAATGTAATAAACAAAACTAAAATCGTAACCGAAAGTGCGAAACGAACGAGATGCATAATTAATCAAAAATGCGTACTTAAATCATACGTAATGCATGCAGAAACATATGCGAAAGCGCCCCGCTAAGGGACTCGGTGAATATAATGTAGGCGCTCCCTTCTGTCCCGCGCCAAAACACATCATACTTCAGAGTAGGGAATATCTCCGAAACAAATCATAACATACCAAGCGGCCGCATCACATCACATAATCAGATATCAGAATATACGTACATGGCACATCATACACCGTAACCCATGTACGTGTAATACCTGCCCCCTCACACCGGGGCGCGGCGAACAATGCAGAGACATACGCTTGAGAACATATCCTGGCCCGGGCTCAGTGTGGGAAACATTGAGGCATCCACGAGTGGAGTAGTGAGAAACTAATGCAATCAAAATAACATATATATATATCCAGAGACTCGATGAGGCAGATCAAATGACAAATCGGATCAATGAAAACGGACGAGTCATAGTACGTACCTTTCGACATCACGAGAGATTATATCGGAACGGAACATTCGGATTCGTGGTACATATCAAAGCACGTCATAGAACTTAACGGAATGTTTAAAACAGTTTTTAAGTAATAATTAGAAGAGTAGCTAGAACGTTTTCTTTTAAATATTGTTCAAAAATCATTCGTTTGCATAACAGAAGTAAGTTCGGGAATAGCGGGCCCACCTCGGGTCAAATGAGGTGGCGTACTTAAATCACACTTGTTAAACCTCGTAATATCATTAGTAAGTGTTTTAGAAAGATCGGATTAGATTTGTACAAGTTTTAGATGTCAAAGGACAGTATAGTCAATTGGGGCCTAATTGGGTTCAATTGAATTGAATGAAAACGGCTCAACTTTAGGTATAGATTCCGAAAGATGGGAGCGACTCCGAAGGTCGAAACCGAAGCTAATACACCTATGTCGTGCCATGAAAAGAAAACGAAAAGCTTTACATACCTTTCCTGCTCTTCACGATTGCCAAAATCAAATCCCGTTTCGTCGAAAATCCGCAAATGGTCGTCTTTACCGCTTACTATTCATGCAAGTTGACATTTCAATCTTTGGTTTCTATTTTGGCTACCGAAATTTCGGCATAAAGACTTCCCTATAAACATGACACCCCGAGATTCAACTCGGCTCGAAAATAGTCAACAACAACCCAACAATACCAAAACATCAATAACCACAACACAACACAACACAATATAACATAACTAGCCAACCTTTCGACATAATGCAATAATTTCCATTCCGACTTCACATGTTCAACCCAACACCATCTGTTATGTCCCGTGTTTTCGCATGGTTGGAAATTACGGAAATAATGAAGACTTGTGTGTTATGAGGAAATGTTTTGATTTTAGTTGATATGACTATGTTGGTTATGATATTATTGGTGTAAAGACCCCGGGGAAGGCCGAGGGCAATTTTGGGATTTTGAAAGTTTGCTTCGGAAATTACAAAACGGGACTTTTAATGAATTGGGCCAAAATTGGACAAAAAAAATTGGGCCCATTTCCAAGAGGGTGGCCGGCCACTAGGCTTGGCCCAAGCCCCTCTTAAAAGTCATGTGCCATGCACATGACTTCCTTATGTGATAAATATGAGCATCCCTTAAGAATCTTCAAGAAAGACCAAAGAAATTTCCAAGAGAATAATACTCCCTCCTTCGGCCGAACCCCCCCTTTTCCCCCTCTTCAAAATTTTTCTTGCCTTGTTTGTAATCTAAGAGTCTTGTTCTTCTCATATTCGTAGTGAGTCCAACATGCTCTCCAACTTGATATAATTGGTTTGGCGAAAGAGCGACGTTTGCGGTGAATTGAAAATTCAAGCAAAGGTAAGAATTTTTCCATTCTTGTGTTATGGAAGTTGTATGGATATGATGAGGATTGAAAATAGACGAGAATTCCGTGGTTGTGATGTGTGTGTATAAACCGTGTGTGTGTGTGTGAAGGCCATGTTGGCCGTGAGCTATGTGGAGGGGAAGTGGGATGAATTCAAGTTTGTTTGGTTTGCTAGTTACGTTGTTGTGACCTTTATGTCGTAAATGAATGACTAATGAATTGAATTTGCATTGGAAAAGGATTTCGGAACATTATCGGAAAGTGTATACCTTTGGTATATTTGTGTATGTCATTGTATATTTATGATATTAAAGGCCCTAAAGATGACTTATGGTTTATGTTAATGAATCCGGAATAAAATAACGCAAGTTAGAACGTTCGTTGTAATTGTGATGTTGTGAATGTAATATGGAAAGTAAGGAATTTCGGGAAACTTTGTATATGGTTTGGAATATATTTGGAATGTGATTGAATAATCTTGAATGAGTGAATGAATACCATAATGTGGACATAAGTTTGGAAATTGTGAAATTTGAATGAAAGTTGTCAACTTGTGTAGTAAGGTAGGACTTTGAAGCTAGAATGATTTAATTATGATTTGTGTTGTTTGATGATGCTTGGATTGTTGTTGTTGATGTAATTTGAGCCGAGCTAAGTCTCGGGGGTGTTAGATTTGTAAGGGAGATGCTGCCGAAATTTCGGTAGACAAAAATCAAGTTGATGGAAATCTTAAGCCCAAGGATCTCTAATTGGTAACTTTGACCATTTGCAGATTCTGGACGAAACGGGATTTGATTTTTAGGAGAGCATAAGACGTATTTAAGGTATGTAAAGCTTCCTACTCCTTCGTTAGGCATGTCTTAGTATGTTAGGCAAGTATTGGAACCTCCGGAGCATTTCTGCTCCTCGAAACCCGATCTACGAAACGGCTACTATTCACTCAATTCAATTGAAGCCTAAAGGCTCTATTTTGGCTAGAATGTAATCCAAAGTCCGAAACCTACCGAAATGCGATCGGGTCATTTCGAAATCATTATGTATGATCCTTTGGCCTCTAATTGTTCGTAAATTATGTTCGCCGCCTCGACTCGATCCGAGGTGGGCCCGCTAACCTCGAGATGCCCTAGTTGTCTTATTAGGCTCTCCGTTGAATAAAGTTTGATATGAAACCTTCGGATTGGAACCTCCTCCTAGGAGATATGTTTTGAATGTTAAGATATGCTAATCTACGTTTTGAGCTATACTTACCATTTTGGAAACATTTTGTGAACCGAATATTCGCATTAACTATGTATTTGATTATGTTATGCTAAAAATTGATTTATGATATCATTATGTTTTGAAAGGCCATTTTGAAACATATTTTTGCATCCGTATGCTCACGACTCGCTCGTGCCTTATTTTGACTTCGTTCACGGTTCCCGGCCGGTTATGATTCGTGCGCCCTATGATAATTTGGCCGTATCCGTGTTACGGTTCCCGAGGCCTTGCCATAGGGCCGGTTCCGCTTGGAGTTATCTTTGTGATATGGCTAGTGATGCGATACGCTCACTTATGTTCTCGTGTCCTTTGTGTTCGGAGATGTACGAGATTTGAAACCTTCGGTGTTATGCCGTGTGTGGCGCCGCTACGTCGAGTGGCGACCACGTTCGAGCGTTTGCATGATTTCGTTTGCATTATGTATATGTATATGATTGGATACGAATTTTGACATACCGATTTGTATTCCCGTTTATATTCGGTATGCTTTCGCTTTTGGCCCATATTTCGTACTCGTGCTTTATATACTCGCACATATTTCGCATCGACCCCTTTTCTTCGGGGTCGCGTTTCATGCCCGCAGTACGTACGTTGGTGTTCCTCCTCGCAGGCCACATTTCTCGCTATCTTGGACTGCTCCATTTGATTCGGGGCTTACTTTTTGGTATAAAATTCTGTTACGTACACTCTTATGTATGTTTGATCTATTTGGGGTACGGCGGGGCCCTGTCCCGTCATATGATTCTGTCCTTTTGTCTAGAGGTCTGTGGACATAGTATGTGGGTCGTGCCTACTTTCGTATGACTGTGTTTGTACCGTTGTATAGGGCGATTCCCCGCCGCGGCGGCCGGTCCGCATTTGTATATGATATTTTGTTGGGCGGCGCGCGGTC
Source organism: Lycium ferocissimum (assembly GCF_029784015.1). Taxonomy (NCBI): domain Eukaryota; kingdom Viridiplantae; phylum Streptophyta; class Magnoliopsida; order Solanales; family Solanaceae; genus Lycium; species Lycium ferocissimum. Next base: position 22,479 of record NW_026727237.1, on the reverse strand, counting down.
CGCATATGTATATGATATTCTCGCCGGCCCCGTGTGGCCTTTGTTGGTATTTTCTCGCGTGCGGGGTTATTTTGGGTTAGTCCATAAAACAAAGGAAACTCGCCGAAATTTTTTCTGGAAATTATCTAAGTTTGAAATATAGCCTTACCGGCTGTTGTTATAAATATTTGAACTGGTTAGTTATGATCTGAGTTTGCGTTGGATAGATAGGTTCGGGTGCTCAGATCGGGCACTAGTCACGGCCACGGGGTTGGGTCGTGACACCATCATACTTACATTCATTATTAACCAAAATCATTACACTACCATTCGGAAGCATTTCATATCGTTTCTACAATATATACACAACTATACCAAATATACAACTTTCCACCAAAGCCATTATTTATCCAAATCTTCTAATCTTTAACATACATATTCATAATATATTCCTATCCTCCAAGTTCATCAACAATCATCATAATTCTCACTCTAATATCTCAATTTCCATAATATCATAAATTCATACAAATACGACATAAATTCCTACATGCCGTTTCAATGCAAACTTACACCATATATGCTTCATTTACATTGTCAAGATCACAATAACACCATTAGCATGTTAAACAAAATAAATCCAACATGCCCCCTCCTACCATATATCACACGGCCACATACCAAGTTTCAACTACATTCCATTTTCGTTCTACTTTCATTTCCAATGCAAACTCCACATAATCACAACTACACAATTAACATAACAAATAAAGTTTTGTCATCCCTCTCCATCAACATGATTTTCGGCCACACACACACACATACTTACACGGTTACACTTGCACAACACCCAAATTTCATACTTTCATTCATTTCCGCATATTACAACATATATAATCTTCCATAACGTATAAGGAATATGAAATTCTTACCTTTTTCCAAAATCTCCACTTGCCGCAAACGTAGTTTTCTCGCTTAAATAATTATGCCACGTTGAAGAGGGTCCCTAACTTAGTAAGAATGCTAGAAAATTAGAGTTTTGAGTCAAGGTTGGAAGACTTGAAAATTTTTTCCTTCTTCTTTTCTCCATGGCCGTAGGCCCTCTTGTTCTTTTTCTCTTCTTTGTTTTTCTTGAAGTTTCTTGAACAAGCAAGAATTATGGCCCCTTTTCCACTTATTTATCACATGGTCACAATTTGTATGGACTTGGGCCATTTCCCTTGGACCATGACCGGCCACTTAACCAATTGGGCCTCTTATTTTTCTTTTCTTTTTTTGTTAACTTTCCAAGCCCAATTGACGATGGTTCGCTCTTGGAATTTCACGGGGCAAATTTACAAAGTTACAATTTTGCCCTTAACCTTCCTTAATATTTCCACGTCAATATTTCCTTAAACATCCCATGCACATTAAGTAAGATCCAATTAAGGCCTAATTTCTTACCATTCCGAATTATTTCCAATTTTTCCGAATACGCACAAAATGCGAGGTGTAACATCAACATTCCTAGATGCCCCGCAGCCTCCTGTTTATAAATGTGGCCGCTTCACACCCATAAACAGGACTCTACTGGACACGACTTTGCGTACAACCCTTGGACCGACCTCGCTCCGATACCACTTTGTCACACCCTAATCTTGATCGGGGTGTGATGGGCACCCGACCCCGTAAAGCCGAGCGAACCCGCTGACCATTACTACGTACTGAATTTTTTTTCTTTTGAACCTTTAAAAGCAACGAAAGTGTTTTATTGTGTATGAGTAATCCTATTAAATATGGTTGCTTTAAAGGTTCAAAAGAAAAAAAATTTCGACGTAGTAATGGTCGGCCGGGTTCGCTCGCTCGATTACGGGTCGGGCGCCCATCACACCCCGATCAAGATTAGGGTGTGACGACAAAGCTGTTGCTCGGTTGGTTGAAGTGCTCCTTTGTCCGAGCCCGTATTTTGGTATAAAAGCTTTTCGCTTTGTACATATTCATTTCGGGGTACGACGGGGCCCTGTCCCGTCATATGATTATGTTTTGTTCTGTAGAGGTCTGTAGACATGTGGTGTGGGTTCTGGATATGTTTCGTGAGATTTGCGTACGTTTAGAGTTTATCTATGTTTTGTGACGGCCTTATCGACCTTCGTGCGGCATGCCCACTTGTCCTTGTTAAATTATTATTTCTGTTTATTTGTAATATTTTGCTAATTTAGGTTAAGGTACGTATGAGTGTCCAACTAGGGCACGTGTCGCGGCTCACGGAGTTGGGTCGTGACAAAAGTGGTATCGAGCGGTTAGTCCTCGGAATGTCTACGACCGTGTCTAGTAGAGTCCCGTTTATGGTGTGAAGCGCGCCACATTTATAAACAGGAGGCTACAGGGCATTTAGGAATTGTTGACCTTTTTTCTGTCTTAGATCGTGCGATAGAGCCAAGTCATAGGAAATGAAATTCCTTGCGCAAGTTTTACATATGGCGGAAAATGGTAAGTGGTGACGGGAGAGGTCACACAGGTAAGTTTGAATATATTTGTTCCGTTACCTGAAACAGAAGGTTCCAATGGTTAGAGTGGGATACGAAGCTGTATATTCTGTATGGTATTATGGGTATTTGCGGCGTACGAATTTCGAGCAATGAGAATTGGCGAAGGTGATTACCGAAGCTCAAGAAGGGTAAAATAGTAATTGTACAAGAAAGGACGTGTTGTGAATATGCCTCGGGATCTGTAAGGCCTCGATTAGCCTCGTATTATGTAATAAAGGTCGTGTGTGGAAATGGACATGATTATACCGACATTAAGGGACCAGAATCTATCGAAGTTGCGAAGTTAAGCGTGCTCAGGGGGGAGCAATTTTAGGATGGGTGACCCCCCCGGGAAGTAATTGGGAAATTTTGCAAACTTGGAATTTAAGGGGTATATGAGAAGTTAGAGAGACCTAAGAATAACTACGACACGGATGAATTGTGACAAGCTTCAGCTTTAAGGAAATGATAGTAGGGTTGCGACAAGAATATGGGTGGGAAAAAAAAAATTGCGACAAGTATGAATGTAGAAGTAAGATAACGAAAGAAGGATACAGAAATAAATGGAAATTTAGGGTAACCTAAAGGAAAAGGAAGTATGTGAAGCGGTACGCACTCTTATAGAAGTCACGCAGTGGGAGCGTATTAAATGGGGAAAAAGAAGAAGGCGTAATATCGCTTGGGACTTAGGGTAAGTTCGAAAGGCGATTAGAAGTGTTTGTAACTAGAATGGTGATGAGTGCATATATATATGTATGCGTATGACTTTCCTGGTGATTACGTTGGTCGAAAGGCGAGTACTAACGACAAAAGGCCGCAACTAACGGAAGGTATTACGACACGGAATATAGGGATGAAGTGAAAGGTGAGAAACAAAAGTTACGGATCGGGACCGACCCCACCGAGTTACAAATAGTGATTGGAAGAGTTCTAGCATGACGATATTTGGAAAAGCAAGGCGAGTAAAGATATTGAGAGTAAGGAAATTGAAGTATTGAAAGGAATTAAGGGGGAGAAATATGATTAAGTACAATCTTCGAGGGAGCTGATAGGCGAAGCAGAAAATCATTATGTAAGAATGAGAGAAGCAAGTTGGTAATCAAGCGAGAAGTAAAACGTGACAAGGAAATTTCCGTAGGTCTCTAAAGGAGTAGTAAAAGTAGCCTGACCCTGAACGCGATTCCGTATGCCATATTTCTGCGCCTCTGACTTCGATGAAACTCTGTCTATTATACCCCGGTACTTCTGAATCTAATTATGTGTCACACCCCGACCTTACTAGGGTGTGATGGGCACCCGACCCCACAACCGGAGCCAAGCGAACCCACGGACTCTTATTGCGCACATAAATTATACTGCTACTTATTTACTTAGCATTATCATTATCAACACTATTAAGAACATGTATTAATAAACTTTACTGACTTAATATACATCGACGGGAGTAAACATTATACAAAAGCACCTGACTGAACATATCTGTCTACGAGCCTCTAAACAAAATACATAAGGTAATGAGAAGGGCCGGATGCCGCCGTGCCCGCATATGTACACAAAAGTAGTACCACTAGACTGGAGCTCCGGACAACTGGAGCACTTCAATATACTGCTGGATAGCTCCTAGGAATCAAGTCCGTCCACCTGCTTCGCGCGGGCATGAAACGCGTCGTCAGAAGGGACGTCAGTACGAGTAATGTACCGAGTATGTAAGGCATAAGTAATATCACAAGATCATATAAAGAACATAAAGGAAAATACACCATAGGAAAGTAACATAGCCTGTGTCTCTATTTATCTACTCAGGGAATATTATGCAAATTAACCTTACTGTCTGGAGTGCTGCATTGATACTGCAAGTAGACTGCCCGCCCATGAAGGTGCGGTGTATCACTGCCCGACCATATAGGTGCGGTGGATTACTTTTTAAGCAGACTATAGGATGAAGAAGTAATCTGTTATCTGAGTGCCCCCTTTGGGGCGGATGCCATGCATGCTAACTAAAAAAAACTGCGTAAATATATGTAAATAAACTGCCCGTCCATATAGGTACGGTGTAATGAGCCCGCGTCCAGGCCTCCCGCGTCCGGGGTATAATCTGCCCACTGCAGTGGTGTGGCTGCCCGGCCAAGTAGGCACGGTGCTATAAAAAAAAACATACTTTATAAAGCATGCATGAGAGCCCAAGTGAAAACTACAACTTTATCGGAGTGACGTAAGGTCGGTAACCTCCGATTACGTTATGGAATAATCAGGATCACCTGCCTCACCTTGAAGGAACTAATCTTATAAGGCGAGGCCATCAAGGAAGAATGACATTAAGAGAATCATAGGATAAGATTATAAACCTTGTAAAACATTTATCCATACACTTTAGAATTCTCAGGAAGTAAAGTTACAATAAAATAAAATTGAAGTCAAAAACTTACTGATCAATTGCATACTCGTATTGAATTACTTTCTTGAAACTCTTAGCCACGGACTTATTCTTGTCATACTTACCTTAGTCATATTCTCTCCTTTATTATCTTCGTTAATATCATCACAAGGTACTTCCATTAGCAAGGCTACCACACTTTTTATTTAGTAAATGAAACAATGAAGATAATCCGGGATCGAGGGTCCCACCTCGGGTCTAATGAGACGGCGTGCTCAATTTGCGTATACTACATCTCTTGACGTTGGTTGGGAAGGTTCCTTGAGTCGGGTCCCATTCATGCGAGTTCTAGGCATTTAGGCCATTCTTTCACTATTCATGATCCTTTGGTTCAATTCTTCTGAGTGAATAGTAGATAATTTTAAAGGTGGATTTCTAGAATTAGAGAGGTCCCCGAGGTGCGTAGCCAAGTCTAGTACTCCTAGGGCATGCCAAGAAAGAAAGGAAAAACCTTACATACCTTTTCCGCTTCGTTCACGTCTCCGAATCTCCGTTCCAATTTCGCCAAAATCTACAATTTGGTCACATTTACCAAATGTCAACTTAAGCATTTAGAAGTTGAATTTCAAAGTAACCATTTGTCTCCATTGAATTTAAAGACTTCCCCTATAAATACTCCATTCCACCAAGTTCAACTTGGCCAATTTCAATCAACAACAATCCGGGAATTCAACCCGGCCAAACTAACAACACAATATCAATAACTATACTAACAATTTCCATACTCAATCCAAGTTACATTATAACAACCCAATCAATATACTACTTCCTTCAAAGCCTTCCCACTCCCATAAGACATTAACAACATCATAATTCATATGCCAATCAACACCATACTAACAATATCATACTAGTTTCATTACCTTCCATGCACGCAAGAACACTATTTTTATTTACATAACTTCTACGACAAGTCTCCAATTATTACCATTTTACCGAATTCATCACATTTTATTTGCATCATAGAGTACATGCTAATAACTACTAACTTACCACATAGAAATTGGTTCATATTTTACACCACACACATATGCATATTCGGCCACCTCCCATATTACCATCAAAATCATTAAACTTCCATTACTAATGTAGAGTCCGCCATAACTACCATTAGAACACTACATAAAACTATCTCATCTTGTCTACACCATGCATGTATACACACGGCTCCATGCCTATACCCACAACCATTATGCAAACTTCCATATTTTCATTAATTTTATTCATTTCTACATTCAACAACACCAACAAAACCTTCATAACATATGAAAAGGGATTGAAACCTTACCTTCCTTCACAACTTCCCAACTTAGCTTAAGTGGTGATTGTGCAACAAAGGATGATTCTCTTGCTTCAACAGTCACACCACGTTATAGAGGACCCTCAAATTAGTGGGAATACGACAAGGAAACAATTTTTGAGACAAGATTTCCAAAGGTGGAAATTTAGAGGGTTGGCCGAATGGCCTCCTTCTTGCTTCTTCTTTTTGTTTTGTTCTCTCCTTCTCTAATTCTCTTGAAAGTTCTAAGGGGCAAGATCATTATATAATTCTTAAGTCATATTATACACATGGATAATTAATCCATGTGGGCTTTGGGCCATTCCCTATGGCCGGCCACCTCCTTGGGCCATTTACTAATTTTTATTTTTTTTCCAAGCCCAATCTTTTGTGACAAATTTTATAATTCATGAAACTATTTTCCAAATTTGCCCTTGGCCTTCCGCCATAATTCCACGAGGCCTATTGCGAATTTTCCTTCATGCCCTTGACCTTTCTTATTAGTTCCACTTCCAAATTCTTCATAAGCCATTCACATGCTTAGCAAAACGAAAATATGGCCTTGCTTGATGTCCTCCCGCGATTGTCTTGAATTATCCAATTGCACAAAAATGCGGGATATAACATTATGTTTCTATCCGCTATACCTCTATACTTGGCTACGACTACAAATCCGTACGATACATCTCTCGTACGATTGACTCCGATCATGCATATCTGTCCGACCTTAGCGTTCGTCCGTCCGACCCCCGACTACGAATGCACAAACTCGGTAAATGTGCCCTCCTTAGAACTTGACTCGATTATGGTTCATTCGATACGCTTCTTTACGTCCCCCCCCCCCCCTTAAATAAGAGTCCGCGATTCTCCTTAAATAATCGTTGTACCGGGATTCCATAGATACGACTCCGTCCGACGTCCGTTTGATCTTCGATTCGACGAAGATTCAGTTCGCCGTATATTCGATTTAGGACCCGAGCAGCCCTAGTGAGGGGATATCGAAGAATGACAGAAGGAGTTGAAAAACGAAGGCCCTTACAAGTGCTTCGGTCAAGCTCAAGTATGTATTTGAAAAGGAGGAAACCTCCCCGAAGTGTTATGAAGCCCCATAAGGTCAGTTGAACATTCGAGGACGAATGTTCTAAACATGCATAGAATGTTATAACATCCCTCACTTTTCACCTTTGGGAATTTCGGAATTTTCGAATGACAAGTTAAGGACAATGAAATGCATTGATCTTGTTTGGTTCATAAGTTGGTTATGGAAAATTTAGATGTGAAAATATTGGAAAAGTCTAAGGGCAAAATTGGAATTTTGGAAATTAGTTTCGGGAATTACCAAGCATGGGCTAAGGAAATTGGGCTTGGAAATTGAAAGAAAAAAAAAAGAAGAAATTAAGGCCCATTAGAGAGGGGTGGCCGCCATACATGGCCAAGCCCACATAATTTAATTAATTTTTCCATGTGATTAAATTATATAAGGGAGTGTTGTATGTAGAAGTTTCAAGAAAATTAAAACAAGGAGAAAAACAAGAACAAGGAGAGGAACAAAGACAAGACCATTCGGCCAAGTCCATGATTTTTGCCTCCTTGAAATCTTTTCCCAAAAATTGTTTTCTTGTGGAATTCCTACTAATTCAAGGTCCCTTAACAACTTGGTGCAATTGTTTTGGAAGGAAGAACACTTATTTCTTCAAGTTGGCAACTTGGTGAAGTAAAGAAGATTGTGGAAAAAGGTAAGAATTCACCCCTTCTAATTATGTTTTGAAGGTTTGTTTGTGTTGTAGTATGTGTAAATGAGTAGAACATATATAGAAATATGGAAGTTCGCATGGCGGAAATGCATGAAGGCATGTGGCCGAATATATGTAATTTTGTGTAGTTAGGATGGGTTAAATTTTATGTTGAATTTTAGTTGTGGTTATGATGGAATTTATATTGGAAATGAAAGTTGGATGAGTTTGATGGAATATGGAAATGCATGGTATAGCCGTGTGGTACATTGAAGTTGGAATGGAAATGAATTAAGTTGGTTTAATATGTTAGTTGTGTTGTGGTGATCCTTGCAATGCAAATGAAGGTAAAATGATGAAAGTTAGTATTGAAATGGGATGTAGAAGCTTATGTCGTCTTAGTATGATTTTATGACCTTATGATAATTAAGTTGTTAAGGTGTGAATTATGATGATTGTTGATAAATTTGGAAGATGGAAATATGTTATGAATATGTAAGTTAAAGATTAGAAGATTTGGATAAATTATGACTTTGGTGAAAAGTTGTATATTTTGCATAGCTTTCGAGTATATGTTGTAGAAATGATATGAAGAGCTTCCGAATGGCATTGTAACGATTTTAGTTAGTAATGAATGTGAATATGATGGTATTGATTTGGACATGTGAAGTCGGAATGGAAGTTATTGTATTATGTTGGAAAGTGGGCTAGTTGTATTATATTGTGTTTTGTTATGATTGTTGATGTTGTTGTTGGGTTGTTGTTGATTGTTTTGAGCCGAGTTTAATTCTCGGGGTGTCGTATTTATAGGGGAGGTGCTGCCGGAATTTTTAGTAGACAAGTATTAATTCAAGATTGGAAATTCTAAGTCTCAGCTGAATAGTAGCTCGGTAAAGGTGGCCATTTGCGGTTACGACGAAACGGGATTTGAGTTTAAGCGAGCGCAAGTCATCCGTAAGGTATGTAAAGCTGACCTATTCTTTATTTGGCATGTCCTAGACCTATTAGGCCGAGAACGGAACCTCGGGGATAATTCTGCTCCTAGAAATTCGAGTTTGATTTTAAGTACTATTCATTCGGTAATTGAGCCATAATGCTTGCTTTTGGATATAAGAGTGCCTAAACCTTCGTATCTTTCGCAAATGATTTTGAATCGCTTTGAAACCTTCATAGACAACTTTACGAGCCTAGTGTTTATGATTTACGTCCGCCGCCTCGGTTGACCCGAGGTGGGCCACTATTCCCGAACCCATTACTATTGTGCTAATGATTTGTTTTTGAACAATTTTAAAGGAAACGTTTTTGGGGTTGCTCTTCTAAATCCTAAATGTTGGCTATTTGAAATATTCCATTAAGTCTATGAAATGTTTCGATATGTACTTCGAATCCGATAGTTACGTACGACATAATCACGTAGTGATGTCAGAAAGGTATGTTCTATGACTCGGTCCGATTTCGTTGATTTGATTTGTCATTCGATATGCCTCATTGAGTCTGGAAATACATATGTTATTTTTATTGCATTTAGTTTCTCACTACTCCACTCGTGGATGCCTCGATGTTTCCCCCACGAGCCGGGCAGGGATATGTTCTCAAGCGTATTCCTGCGCATTGTTCGCCGCGCCCGGTGTGAGGGCGGTATATATACGTGCATGGGTTACGGTGTATGTTGTGCCATGTACGCTTTGTTATGATATGATCTGATATGGCCATTTGGTATGTTATGATTTGTTTCGGAGATATTCCTACTACGAAGTATGATGTGTTTTAGCGCGAGAGGCAGGCGCCTATGTTACGTTCACTGCAGTCCCATGCAAGCGGGCCGGCTTTGACATATGTTTTGCGTGCATTACTTATGGTTTCGACACGCATTTTGATTACCTATGCATCTCATTCGTTTTCCGCACCTTCGGTTACGATTTTAATGTTATTTGTTACGGTCTCACCTTTACATATTCGATACATTTTAAAACCGACCCCTTTTTGTTCGGGGGGCGCGTTTGGTGCCACGCGGTACGGACGTTTGATTTGTTGAGATTTGCCCGCCTAGGTTGTCTTGCTCGGTTGTTTGAAGTGCTCCTTTGTCGGAGCCCGTATTTTGGTATAAAAGCTTTCTGTTGCCTTTGTACATATTCATTCGGGGTACGACGGGGCCTGTCCGTATATATGATTATGTTTTGGTTACCGTAGAGGTACGTAGACATGTGGTGTGGGTTCGGATATGTTTCGTGAGATTTGCGTACGTTTAGAGTTTATCTATGTTTTGTGACGGCCTTATCGGCCTTCGTGCGGCATGCCCACTTGTCCTTGTTAAATTATTATTTCTGTTTATTTGTAATATTTTGCTAATTTAGGTTAAGGTACGTATGAGTCTCCAACTAGGGCACGTGTCGCGGCCTACGGAGTTGGGTCGTGACAGCTCCGAAACTTCTATAGATAACTTTATGGAGCCTAATGTTTGTAAATTATGTTCGCCGCCTCGGCTTGACTCGAGGTGGGCCCGCAAGTCCCGAGACTTCCCTTATTTGGTTTGTCTGACTCATTTTCGTACGATACGAAAAGGAAGCGTTTGTTTGTGACTCTAAGGTCAGTTTGAAATGTCTTATTGTGTTATTTGAACGCTCATCACTATGAACGATATTATATTTTCCGAGAATAACCTACGATACGTTTTTCGAAATTTGCTAACTAAAAGTCCGTAACTTTGATATATTGGCTTTGATTAACTCGACTCCCATTTTGAGCCTTCTGAAAATTATGTGTCGAGTCTTGGGATTACTTTTGATATGCATATGGTTTACGCACTACTCAAACTCGTGCCAACTGTTATGATTTCGTTCATGGGTACCGGGCCGGTTTGTGATCGTGCGCCTATGACATATTCGGCGGTATGATGTGTTACGGTTTTTCGAGGCCTCGCCATAGGGCCGATTACCGTCTATGGTGTTATGATGTGATATAGCTTCGTTATGTTGTGATGATGTGATGTGTGTGATATTACGATTTGTTCGGAATTTGTCACGGAGATTTGAAAGCACGGGTATGATGTGTTGTGGCACCGCGTCGTGGGTGACCACGTTCTTTGAGCCTGTGCATGAATTCTGTTTGCATTCTGTTCATTCGCGTCCCGCACGGGTTTGCTCTTCCGTTATTTACCGTATTTGTTTATGTATCCTCCGACTCGGTTATGATTTGGATTACTCTACCTTCTGCTTTACATACTCGGTACTTTTTTCGTGCGGACCCGCTTACTGCGGGGGCTGCGTTTCATGCCGCGCGGTACGGTGCGCTCGGTTGGGTGATTCCTCGGTTTAGGCTACCCACTACTTACCTTGAAGTGCTCTGTCCGACCCAACGCCGTAGCCGCGACTAGTGCCCAAGTCGGGCACCTGTATACTCACGTTACCTATAATCATACATCGCTAGCATGAACGAACGATATAAGCATGAAGGCAAGACATAGGCAAGTTAGAGGCTACTTATCCCCGAAGAGTTATAACCTTTACCGCTTAATATCGCACAAAAGCGAGCAAAGGTTGTCATATATATATATAAGGAACGTCCCAACAAAACATAAGCGAGAAGGCTACCTTCATACACATTTGCCATGATAAACATATATATCTACGCAAGCCGACAAGGTGCCACTGCAAATAGGTACGCCCCAACACAAGTCATAACCATACAACAAAACAACAACCACACACAGGACCCACACTTGTGACCACAGACCTCTAAGAGTGACAACGACATCATATGACGGGACAGGGCCCCGTCGTACCCTGAACGACAACATATGTACATCTCAGAAGGTTATACCACGAAACTATGCTCCGGAACAAAGGAGCACTCTGAAATAGCTGGATGGATATCCTAGACTGGCGGATCCCCGAAACGAGCGTCCGCGCTGCGGCATGAAACGTGGCCCCGAAGAAAGGGGTCGGTACGGAATATGTCTCGAGTATGTAAAGCATGAACATAGTAAATAGAATCATATACGAAACAAGGTGAACGGATTTAATGCACAAACAGCGTTTCATAAAACTTGCCTTTGAACATATTTCATCTACGTATCGTTCTCATATCAATGTCAATGTAGTGTTTTATAATCAAAGGCGCACAATCATTACGTATATAACATATATAACGTGTCCGGTCCTTTAGTAAGGGACTCGGTAAGTAAAATCATATCATAATCATACATATATATATATAACGTGTCCGGCCCTTTAGTAAGGGACTCGGTAGTTAAAATCATAGCCTCATAAACATAAACATATACGTGTCCCGGCCCTTTAATGAGGGACTCGGTAATAAGGAATCATATGCCATCCTGGCCGCCTCCCCATATCATCACATCATCATATCATCATCATATATATATATATATAGCGTGTCCCGGCCCTCTAGTGATGGACTCGGTGAATAATATAATAGATCGGCGCACGAGAACGTACCCTGGCCCGGGACTCAGTGAAGGATATAGCGGCAAGCACGAGCAGAATAATAAGCAACCACATAAATACAATTTATCTTTGAGACTCGATAAATAAGTAACTAACCAGCTCTAAAGTATTGGGATAATAATCATATTCAATTCCTTCCAACCTTTCATTATAAATCATAGCGAGGAACGTTTCAGCTTTCATGTTCATGTATCAATTTCCATGATGTAGTTTTTCGAAAGTCGAGTATGCTTCCATTCATGCCATTCTTTTAAGAGTAGGAACTTCTATACATCATTCATTAGTCAATCATGTAGTAGACTCGTGACAATAGCAATAAAGGAATATAGAATCATAAGTCGTGCATGGAACTAGAGAATAGAATTTACCCCAAGGTTCATACATTTCATACTTACGTCTAGGACATGCCAAAAGAAAGAAGGAATAGGATTTACGTACTTTAGCGTTTAGTCGTATAATAACTTGTACTTGCTGCCCAATAGCACTTATCACTATATCAAGATATCAAGAGCTACAATTGAGTCTACAAAGGAATTTAATACGCGTCCGCTCATGTTACATCCGGCATTTTTTGCGTATTGAAAATTTGGAAATAACCTTGACTTATAAGGAATAAGGTCATGTTTGGATTCTCTTTTTTATATGTGAATGTTGCTTATGGAAGTATGGATGCGGGGATATCGAGCAAGGCTAAGGGCAACAATTGGGATTTTGGAAATTCGTTTCATGAATTATGCAAAGTAGCCAAATTGTTGGGCCAAAAAAATAAGAAAACTAGGCCCAAAAGAGAAGGGGTGGCCGGCCAACTTGTGGCCCAAACCCATAAGTTGATCAAATTTTTACCATGTGCCAATTATATAAGGATGATTATCCTTGGAAGCTTCAAGAGAACAAAGGAGAAATCAAGAACAAAAAAGAAAAAGGCCTTCGGCCAAGAGAGAAAGAGAAAGAAGAAAAGAAAAAAAAAATTTCCAAGCCCTTTAGGTTAATCCAAAAATCTTGTTCTTCTTAAATTAGTAACAAGCCCAAGACGCTCTTCGACGTGGTATAATTGGTTAAGCAAGAAAACTACGTTTGCGACAAGTTGGAATTTGAGGAAAAAGGTAAGAATTCTATGTTTTATGTTATGGGAGATGTGAGTATGTTATAATGATTAGAATTAGATGAGAATTATGAAAGTGTGGTGTGTGTGTGTGCATGGCGTATGTGTGTGTGAAAAAGCATGTTGGCCGTGAGCCATATGGTTATGGAAGAGAAATGAATTCAAGTTTAATTAGTTTGTTAGTTGTGTTGTTGTGATCTTAGTAATGCAAACAAAGGTTTAATGACTTGAAATGGCATTGAAGTTGCTTGTATGTGATTATGGGAATTTATGTGAATTTTATATGATTTTTATATAATGATGGAAGTAAGGTTCTAAATGTGGATTATGATTGTTGCTAATAAGTTTGTAGGATAGGCAATGTGATTTGGAAGTTTTGTTGTGTTTGTGGAAGAGTTGGATGGAATATGGAATTGGTGGAAATACATGAATTCATGAATAATGTATGGAATGTTGTTGGAATATGTTTGAATAATATTGAAGTAGTTGATGAATATGGAAAATGTTGGTATTAGTTTGATTATGTGAAGTTTGGATGAAAATTATTGAACTATGTAGTAAGGGGACTTTTTGTGCCATAATATAGTTTATGATGGTTGTTGTTGTTGATATTTTGAGCCGAGATGATTCTCGGGGATGTTATATATATAGGGGAAATGCTGCCGAAATTTCGGTAGGCAAACATGGATTTAACTTGAATTCTTAAAAGCTTGTAACTCCCATTTGGTAATTATGACCAATTGTAGATTTTGGTAGAAACGGGAGTGGAGCTCAGACGGACGTAAGACGCGAATAAGGTATGTAGAAGCCTACCTTTCCTTCTTTTGGCATGTCCTAGTCATACTAGGTGAAGATCGGAACCTCGGGAATAATTCTGCTTTTGGAAATCCGAGTTTGATTTTGCATACTATTCATTCGTAACGAATTGAACTAAAATCCTCATCTTTGGTTAAAAGAATGCCTAAACCTTTGTGTGATTTGTAGTATCCGAATCGCTCCGGAACCTTTATGGATGGCTTTAGGGAGCCTAATTTTGTAATCCATATTCGCCGCCTCGACTTCGACCGGGTGGGCACGATCCCAGACTGCGCCAATGCTCGGTCGACTTATTCGGCACAACATTTACGGGACGAGCTTGTTGAACTACTCATTATGTTCTATAATATACTTTGTTGTGTAACAACATTACTAATATAATTATTGCTTTGGTTTTCAAAGATGGCCTCGAAACGCGTTTGTGGTTCACTAATGATTTTAAAGAACTAGTTGTGTACAAAGAAACATAAAATTGATTTTTATTTTCTAAACTTTCTAAAACCACTCCGAAAGGGGTGCGAGGCTTTACTATTTTATTTCATTTACTACTTATGTTTACGTTATCATTACTAATATGCCCGAAGGGCCATTTTTATTATTATGCGGAAGACGGCAATGCCGGGGCTATTTTTATTATTATGCCGGAAGCGGCATGCCCGAAGGGGCCATCGTTCCTACGCGAGAGCGAGCGGCTGCCGAAGGGGCCATTATTGATATCGAGCGAGAGCGGCGGTCCTGAAGGGGCTTATCATAATTTTGCCGGAAGCGGCACGTGTGATGTATTGCGTTACTCTTTTAGAAAAGTGTTCTAGATTGCATTATTTACTTAACGCTTGTTTGGGACTACGTGTACTTATTTATGTATTCCCTTAAGCGAAGGTACAGGTATTGGATTGATTGTGATTTCTTCCTTCCTAAATTGCGCGGTGATTATTATCTATCCTCGCTTACATATTCGATACATATTCCCGTGCGACCCCTTCCTTCCGGGAGCTGCGTTTCATGCCGCCGGTACGGGGACGCGACTTGGCGATCCCGGTACGCTTAGGGGGATTCGGCCTACGAAAGTCGGACAACTCCACTCGTTCCGAGGGCGTTCCTATTTTGGTATAATTTTGTGTATATATTCGACAAGTACGTATGCTTTTGAACGTCTGCGAACGGCGTGGGTGTTATGGGTACTTGTTTGGTTTCGTCGGTCACTATGTTATTGTACGAAGTAGCGGTAGCCTCTTCGGCCCACTCCTTGTCTTGTACCATGTATATATTTGTGTATGTGCGTATTTGTCGGCACGTTTTAAGACGCTTTGAGTTATAAATCGACTTTAGTATTTTATCGAGAATCTCGAAAAAAAAAAACTATTGATCGCCATATTCGAGTGTAAGTAGTAAAGGTTGAGTTCTCAGACGGGGTAAGCCCGGTCACTTGTCATGGCCCTAGGTTGGGTCGTGACACTCACAATCCCTTTCAAACATTTAGACGACGTTTCGCTCGCATTCAAACCAACTAGTGCTACAAGCTAACATTGCTAACCATTCTTTCTTATATCACTCCAAACTTGTTTAACATGACTTAGGGGCCTTTGGACAGCTTGCACATCATTCAAATCAGTCCCAAACTCACAGCCAAACAACGCATACCACAATACCATTTCCGCTTAGCAATTTTCCAGTTTTAACTTACAACGACAACCACACGTTTAATAATATTACTTCACCTCTAATCTCAAACAGGTCACGATTTTGGAGATGCTTTGTACATCTCAACATGATTTGTTTCATTAACACCTTAATTCACATAGTCAACATACATACAATATACCATAATGTACACAACAACAACAATCAAAACTTGGCACAAAAGCAGGTCCATAAACTCTCCTAAAAACGGTCCCTTTACGGCTTCAATGCCATCCCTGCAACTTCATGATTTTCACTCATTTATCCATACTACAACACCTTCAATCCACTTCCAATACATGTACAAGAAGACCAAACATAATTCCATTCAAGTCTACCACACACGGCTCATTTAAACTTTAAGAACAACAGCCCATTGATATCAACATGCAACATCATACCAAATCCTACAATCTTTGTTCATTTACATATGTTGACACACACTCAATTCATCAACAATACATGTAAAATAAAACCAAGCATGGCTTCACCTAAGCTCACGGTCATCTCAACTTCAACCACAACAACAATCCAACAATAAAATCACAAATTATATATTCAAACCATCACACAACACATGGAAAAATGATCATCCTTACCTTGATCTTGTTCTTCATCTTGGCAGAACCTCAATGCTTTTGGCATGCTACACCTCCTTGCTTCCTTCTAACAACTACTACACGTTCATATGCACTTGATGAGGAGTTAATTTGCTTGGAAAATTAATTTTTTTGGATCAATTTGGAGCGACTCATTCTCGGCAGACTATGGCCGAACTCTTACTCCTACATCTCTTAATTTCTCTAACTTTGTAATGTTGAAATGAACTTCTAATTGAATTATGACCCAACCATCCTCCTTATATATGCAGTCCACAAAGTGGACATGTGTCCCACCCAAGTTTTTAGCCAATAGGAGTTGGCCAAACCACAAGTGGGGCCCACACGGCCACTTAAGCTTACTAATGATGTAATCAAGTTCTTAATCTCACTTAGTCATCCAATATTGGTCAATTAATCCTTATTCTCCAATATTTTTCTTATACCAAACGAAATCCATAGGCAATCTTGTGCATCGAAACGAAATCGGGAGGTGAAAACCCTTACCGGGAACCCTAAAATAGTTTTGTGTGAAACTTGACGCACTTAGCTTTATAATGTCCCAATGTAAAGATACGGGACATAACATAGAGGTTAGCGCTGAGTATATGACAGGGATGAAAGAGCATGAAGCATAAAGAAGTACTACGTGTAGGTGACCTCACCTTGGAATCACTGAAATCCTTAAAGGACAAGGATTGTGGATTCGCAAAATAATGGATGTATCGTAAATTTATTAGAAGAATAAGGATTAATTGACCAAGATTGGATTAATTGACCAAGGATTAAATTTATTAAATTTATGTCCCGTATCTTTACATTGGGACATTATAAAGCTAAGTGCGTCAAGTTTCACACAAAACTATTTTAGGGTTCCGTGGGGTTTTTCACCTCCCAGATTTCGTTTCGATGCACAAGATTGCCTATGGATTTCGTTTGGTATAAGAAAAATATTGGAGAATAAGGATTAATTGACCAAGATTGGATGACTAAGTGAGATTAAGAACTTGATTACATCATTAGTAAGCTTAAGTGGCCGTGTGGGCCCCACTTGTGGTTTGGCCAACTCACATTGGCTAAAAACTTGGGTGGGACACATGTCCACTTTGTGGACTGCATATATAAGGAGGATGGTTGGGTCATAATTCAATTAGAAGTTCATTTCAACATTACAAAGTTAGAGAAATTAAGAGATAGAGAGGAGAGTCTCGGCCATAGGCGTAGAATGAAGCTTTTCAAATTGATCCAAAAAAATTAATTTTCCAAGCAAATTAACTCCTCATCAAGTGCATATGAACGTGTAGTAGTTGTTAGAAGGAAGCAAGGAGGTGTAGCATGCCAAAAGCATTGAGGTTCGGCCAAGATTGAAGAACAAGATTGAAGGTAAGGATGATCATTTTTCCATGTGTTGTGTGATGGTTTGAATATATAATTTGTGATTTTTATTGTTGGATTGTTGTTGTGGTTGAAGTTGAGATGACCGTGAGCTTAGGTGAAGCCATGCATGGTTTTATTTTACATGTATTGTTGATGAATTGAGTGTGTGTGTACATATGTAAATGAACAAAGATTGTAGGATTTGGTATGATGTTGCATGTTGATATTGGGCTATTTTCTTAAAGTTTAAATGAGCCGTGTGTGTAGACTTGAATGGAATTATGTTTGGTCTTCTTGTACATGTATTGGAAGTGGATTGAAGGTGTTGTAGTATGGATAAATAAGTGAAAATCATGAAGTGGTAGGGATGGCATTGAAGCCGTGTAAGGGGGCGGTTTTAGGGGAGTTTATGGTACATTTTGTATGCCAATTTTGATTGTTGTTGTGCACATTGTGTTATATTGTATGTATGTTGACTATGTGAATTAAGGTGTTAATGAAACAAATCATGTTGAGATGTACAGAAAAAGCAGTCCCAAATCGTGGACTGTTTTTTGAATTAGAGGTGAAGTAATATTATTAAACGTGTGGTTGTCGTTGTAAAGTTAAAGCTTGGAAAATTGCTAAGCGGAAATGGTATTGTGGTATGCGTTGTTTGGCTGTGAGTTTGGGACTGATTTGAATGATGTGCAAGCTGTCCAAAGTCCCCTAAGTCATGTTAAACAAGTTTGGAGTGATATAAGAAAGAATGGTTAGCGATGTTGGCTTGTGCACTAGTTGGTTTGAATGCGAGCGAAAACGTCGTCTAAATGTTTGAAAGGGATTGTGAGCATCGGGATGCGTATTAAATTCCTTTGTAGACTAATTGTAGCTCTTGATATCTTGATATAGGATAAGTGCTATTGGGCAGCAAGTACAAGTTATTATACGACTAAACGCTAAAAGATGCGTAAAGCCTATTCCTTCTTTCTTTTGGCATGTCTTAGACGTAAGTATGAAATGGTATGAACCTTGGGTAAATTCTATTCTCTAGTTCCATGCATGACTTATGATTCTATATTCCTTTATTGCTATTGTCACGAGTCTACTACATGATTGACTAATGAATGATGTATAGAAGTTCCTACTCTTAAAAGAATGGCATGAATGGAAGCATACTCGACTTTCGAAAACTACATCATGGAAATTGATACATGAACATGAAAGCTGAAACGTTCCTCGCTATGATTTATTGTCACACCCTAATTTCCGATAGGGCATGACGGGCACCGACCCTTACTTAGGGCCGAGCGAACCCGCAGGACTCTCAAATACACACAATCATCTTGGGCCCGCAAAACATGTCAAAATGCGTAAGGAAAATTTTCGGAAAACAAACATGCCTTCATCTTTTTTTCAAATCAAATAAAACACGTAACCATAACAAATTTGTACCAGCATGAAATTCATAACACAACACATAATGATGTGTCGGCTTACATAGCCACTTACAAACGGACATCTCATACACACGACAACGTACGCAAAGTCTCTATCATGACTTGAACACCATACAAAAGCACTCTCGACTCGGCGGCACTCCGGAGAAATGGAGCTCGCCAATCCGGTGGAGCATCTTGCAACATCACCTACTCATACGTGGTTACTGCGTGGCATGAAACGCAGCCCCCGAAGAAAGGGGTCGATACGAAATATGTCGAGCATGTAAAGCATGCATACATCGACGAGTCATAACCAAAGTAGGGAGTCTGAAAGAGAAGTGAAGTCGTAATAACCCGACTACCCCAGTACTTGCCACATCCGACACACAAATCATACATACTCATGCCGAACGCATCATAATCTGTCATACGAGATGACATTAACCGATGTGGGATTTGCCTCGTCATCGGCGAACAAACTCATCATATCATCATACATCATCACATATCAAATGCGGTCCATAGGACCGGCGGACGAACGTGGTCGCCACCCTATCTGGCATGCCGCAACACGGCATAACACCGAAATTTTAAGTCTCATGTACACCCGAACATAACACACTATCACAACACATCATAAGCCATATCACGGCATAACTCCATAAACGGAACCCGGCCCCGTAAGCGAGGTCTCGGGAGCAGTAACACGACGCAACACCGAGTATATCATGGTGCGCACGATCATATACCGGCCGGGATCCGGTGAAAGAGGTAACACGAAGCGCCGCGAAGCGGATCGTAAGTAACCACACGCATATCGGACATCATCACGGACTCGACGAATGGTCAAAACGAATCCCTTTTTTTTTGAAAATCCAAAACCATAGTCAAATCAAGTTTTCTCCCGAATCTCGCTCGGGGCATATCAAACCGAACCGAAACCGTTGTTACGTATCAAAATCATGGGCATAAAATCCTTATTTCCAACTCGACGGAAAAATAAATAATCATAGTGAAGAAAATATTAAATTTTTCGAAAAATCCATAAAGGTAGCATAGAAAGGCCGCGGGCCCCACGGACGAGGTGCCGACCCCCGACCGAGCCCCGGCTACGAGGGTAGGGGAGAGTGATGTCTTATGAACTTACATATTATGTTTTGGGGCGGTTCGAGGTCGTATGCAAAAGTTACGGACGTTCGTAGTTTCGGAGTCGCTTAGGCATATATCTTTTTAAAAAAACAAAACTCTTTTGAGAATATAACTCTTTTGCAACCTTGGAAATTTAAGCATACGAAGGCGTAAGGATCATAACTCGACCGCATTAAGGATACGAATTTCAAGAAACATATAAAAATCGCTTACGCGGCACAAACTCAATCATATCCAAGACATACGGACCATAACCTAACCATACTAAGGATGCCAACAACATCAAAGCAAACACGAATCACAAGCATACTAAAATTTACGAATGGAATTACCCAGGGCAAATATCATGTCATACCTTAATTCCGTCTAAGACATGCCAAAAAGAAAGAAGGGTAAACTTCACATGCACAGTTTGCTTCCTAAGCTAATCAAACTCAAACCTCGAAAATGCTCAAAATCTACAATAACATCGATAGGCATCGAACATTAGTCATACGCGCTAAAGAATCCAATTCCAAACCATTACTTTTTCTACGGAATTTTGGGCGAGCATTTCCCTTACAAGTGCACAACCTGAGATTTTAACTCGGCCAAATTCATCAACAACAACCAAACCAACAACCATCCAAACAAGATTTAAGAACATTCCGAACAATCCTGAAAGTATTCGGGACAATCCCACAATATGCTATGAAACCCGAAACCTTCCCAACTTCAACCACGAACAATAATAACATATTTCTTTTCTTCTAAACTCATAAACTACATCAACAATTCACTTGTTAACAACATCATTTCCATCGTACAAAAACTATATTGAAATCACATTATGTTCTAAATCGACCCACCACGATTATGACTTCCATTTGAATAATCAAACCTTCATTTTCATCACGTAATCCATGACAAACAACCACGAAATACAACATATAATTTGATTCACCATGTTCCACCGAAAACAGCCCCTACACGGCCCAACTTCACCATACACGATTGTCACACCCCGACTTTACTAGGGTGTGATGGGCACCCGACCCCATATTCGGAGCCGAGCGAACCCTCGGACTCTTAGTACACACATGTTCTCTTGGATTCATAGGACAAAGTAAAGTAAAATACATAGTAAATTTTTTCAAAATCTTTTCGTCGTTTCTCGAGTAAACACAGTTTGTAAATATGAGGACTCGAAGTAAAATAAAACACCTCAACCCGGTGGAACTGCGTTTTTGGGCGACACTTTCTCGACTCACGACTCTTGTCTGCAAAAGTCTCTAAACGTAATCATGGACCATAGCACGTGTATCTTGGCTCGGCCCAACTCTCCGGGGTGAGTGGAGCTTGCCAACATTCTTGGAACATCTTCTATAATGACTTCTACTCGTATGCCGGGGGTACTGCTGCGTGGCATGAAACGCGGCGCCCACAGAAGAGGCGTCGATGCGAACAATGTGCGAGTATGTAAGGCATGAATAATAACATAGTAAAAATGTATACATGAACAATAACCGTAGAAACATAGAACATGTCATGTCAGGTTTGTGACATTACCACTGAGAATCATATCTTGCATAGAGAACATAGAACATATCATAGGATAACGATAACTGTGCATATGAGTGCCACGGGGCGGATGCCATGCGTGCTTACTTGGTCATATCGGGTCATAGTACCGCGCGGCGGCTCGCCCACATAGCGCCGGAATACTCCGGCTGCCATAATTCACGCGTCCAGGGCATCCCGCGTCCGGGATGATAAGCCAGGTGACCGGTGGCAATGATGCATAGTTCCTTCCCCGATTCCCAGTATACATAGTTCCACGTCCCCCCGACCCTTGTTCTGTATTTAGCGTACGGGGGGAAACGAGGAAAATCGTGTACTTATCGGAGTGACGTAAGGTCGGGATCCTCAGGATCGCATTATGGAGTAATCATGGGCGC
>NW_026727236.1:0-40768 GCF_029784015.1 Lycium ferocissimum | reverse complement strand
GATCTCCGATCCTTATGGAACCTTCTAACACTTGTTCCTTACTTCAATACCATTCTAAGGGACGTTATAACTCTTCCTCAAAGGGTCATTCGACATCACGTCTACCTCGTGATTCCTCAAATTTAATACATTCAACTTTATAAACCCTGCTTTTCCTAAGAATCCTCTCTTTAACTTAATGTCTTTAAATCTTAATTAGATCAAGCCAAATACTATTTCTTACTTGCCCAAACTCAGATACATCATACCTCGCTCGTTCATTCACCGTATACAACGGGGAATTTTTCGAGGTGTAACACAAACAATACGGTGCTCCCCACGGGGATGAACTAGCCCACAAAGCCTTCTCGAGCAAGTCTTCAACCGGCCCTCCTTCAACTTTTTCAATTAAGTCATTCTATAAGGAGGAATAGATATAGGTTTAGTGTCTGGCAACACATCAATAGCAAAATCAATCTCCCGCTCGGGAGGAAGGCCTGGGAGCTCTTCCGGAATACATCCGGAAATTCATTCACTACAGAATCGACTAAAGAGCTTTCCGAAGGTTCACCTTCTACATCTTGAACTCGCACGAGATGATAAATGCAACCTTGTAATCATTTTCCCTTTACCTTAAGGTAGGAAATAAACCTACCCTTTGGTGATGCCGTATTTCCTTTCCATTCTAAAACTGGTTCTCCCGGGAATTGGAAGCGAACCATTTTCATTCTACAATCGACATTGGCGTAGCAAGAAGCCAACCAATCCATGCCCATAATAACATCAAAATCCACCATTTTTAATTCATACAAGTCAATCATAGTACGGCGATCACAAATCACAATTACACAATTTTTATATACTCGGCTAGCTATTACTGATTCACCCACGGGTGTAGACACCTCAAAAGGTTTAATCAACTCCGGTTGGATTCTAAACTGACCCGCAATATACGGAGTAACGTATGACAATGTGGAGCCGGATCTATCAAAGCATATACATCAAAAGTACCGATAATATACCCGTGCGCGACCACATCGAGAAGACTTCGAGATCTTTGAGTCCAAACAAAAGCATAAATACGGTGGCCGAGGATCATGGAATCGGGGGTCCTCCCTCTACCACACTACGCCTGAAGGGAATCGTGAACCTCGGCCCCAGGCGATATTTTTCCGAAGATCCTGCCATCGACCCGAAAGTCGGGTCCTACCCTGCCACCACTCCGAGGGACAACTTTTACAATATGTCCGGCCGACCACATGAATAGAAACCCTCTCCGAACCCAATCTCGCATCCATCCCAATGTAGCTTCCCACACCGGGAGCATCGTGGTACGGTGGCTCGCCCGACCCGAATCACCTCTAAACCGAGATCCCGAAAGCGTTCACTCGGCCCGGGATGAGTAGATCTATCAAATCTCCGTCTCGAATACCGTGGAGGCGTTGCTAGTCATGGAGTAGCCCAATGTCTAGAAGACCGCCGTGCTCCGTGCCCACCTCACACCACGATTCCGACCCGAAGATCTAGCCTTATGGTGTCTTCATCATGCTCGCTTCTTTGTTGTTGTAAGCTTTCTTCTGATTCCGAGCATGGGCTTGGATACGTGCAATATCCATATTGTCCTCGGAGGGACGTCGACATCTATCCATCAAATGTGCCCTGAGGCCTTTTCACAAACCCGTGTACTCGATCACCCATATCCGCGCTACGGGCTAAAGCATACCTAGCCAAGGAGTTGAAGCGGAGGCTATACTCTAGAGCACTCATGCTCCCTTGTCTCAAATTTAGGAACTTATCGGCTCTAGCTCGCCGAACTTCTGGGGGCAAATAATGTCGGAGGAATGCATCTACAAATTCTTGCCATACCGGGGGAGGTGCGTTGGCTCCCCGCGAAGCCATCCAAATCGTGTACCAATGAACCGCGACATCCCTCAATCTATAGGACGCTAGCTCCACCGATTCGGTGTCTGAAGCATGTATCAACCGAAGCGTCCTCAACATACCATCAATGAAATTTCGAGGGTCCTCATCCCGCTTTTGATCCAAAGAATTTCGAGGATTCAAACCAATAAAATCACGGGCTCTTGCACTAACAATGTTCTATCACCTGCTCGAACTTGGCCTCCAGTCCGGGGCCGCAACCACCGAGTCAATAAATTAATGGCGCTTATGTCTTGGCAAGCATCCGGTGGAGGAGCGCGAGGTGTCGAGCCGGGGCAAGCCCTCACGCTCCTCTAATATAGCCCTAAACGGGAAGGCCGAGATCGAGCCGCACTTTTGGGACTCACTTTCTACTACCGGTGGCGTGCTCGTTCGACCGCTTTTCGCCACCGTTCTTTCCCGCCTTCGAAGCCTTTCTCTTTACGGGCGTTTACGAAATACACAACATATCGTTAAGAAACAAGAAGTTCTTACATCATAGCTCTATCGCACGATTTCTTATGCAGAAAAGAGGTCATTCACTTCCTAAAATGTCCGGGCTAGCTTGTTTATAAGTGTGGCGCGCAACACACCCATAACCAAGACTCTACTAGACACGGCTCGTGACACACACCCTAGGACTGAACCTGGCTCTGATACCATTTTTGTCACGACCCAACTCGAGTGTAGCTTTTGTTTAGTCTAGCCCACCCGGCACCCCCCTTCACATACTTATATCACATTTTTCAGTCATCATCATTCAAATCTCGTCGGGCAACAACATATCTATATCATCATTAACACTATGCCCATATAAATGTACTTAAGCCGACAAGGCGATCAAAACAACATCCCAAAATATAGGCCGACAAGGCCGAACATATCTAGTCATATACACAATGTCTACGAGCCTCTGAGAAGGGTACATCATATCATAACGTATGGGCGGGACAGGACCCCGCCGTGCCCATGAACATATACACAAAAGAATCTATACCAAAGTCGTAGTACTCCAATGAAGTGAGCTCTACTATGTAGTCCCCGAGAAAATACGCCTATGGGTCCAATTCGTCTCCCTGCCACACGCGGCATGACGCGGTCGTTCACAAACAAAAGGACGTACGAAGAATGTACTGAGTATGTAAAGTATGATCAATGTCAATATGGAAGCATAATGGATAACATATGAAATATCACAAGATGGGAGATAATAACATCATCATCATAGCACTTACCTGCCTCCCATAGGGACGTTCCATTTCTATTGCGTATTCGCGTACGTGCATTCATATTCTTGCTCATTTACCTTTTGTATCTATTTTTGTATTCATATTCGTAACTCCTTTCATGCTCGTGCTCATATCCTATACATTGCACATTCATAGCCCTTACTTGGCACTTACATAGTCTTAACATATCCGTACTCTAATTGATGTCGTATACATAGCATAGTCGTACTCTTATAGATGTCATATACATAGCTTTTACATAGCGTACCCGACCACGAAGGTTCGGTGTTTTACGTACCTGGCCCTACCAAGGCTCAGTGCCTGGCCCTACCAAGGCTCAGGGTTGTTCGTACACGGCCCTACCAAGCTCGATGTTATTCGACTCCAACCGCAAGGCGTGCGCGCGTCATATATAGATATATACATATTCATTATATTCTACCCGGCCATACAAGCTCGGGGTTCACAATAGCCTTTCATAAGCACACATAAATATATACATATACATATTTATCATATTCTACCCGGCCATATAAGCTCGGGGTTCACAATAGCCTCTCATAAGCATACATACACACTAGCTCATATCTATCTTTAATCTTGTTACTATCGTCATTCATTACTTCTAACCTCGGAGTACTACTCGTCATATAAGGAACTTAGTACAATCATCTCATTTGAGCGTCATTAGCTTAATAGCTTCTCAAGCTAGGATCATTAGAGAGTATCATGAACTCATAAGAGGATGAATAATTGGCCCAAGAACCATGCCTTATGAAAGAAGGGTTAGCCTTACATACCTTTCGTGCAACTATTCTATCACTTGAGCGTTCTTCTTCAAAGCTCACGTTCTACCTTCATTGAAGTGCATATTCATATTAGATGATGGATAGCATTTAGCGTTCATAACTAATTCTAGAGAAAATCGGACAACATCTCCTTTATTTATACGACTTTCCTCGTATAGCATATCAACTCCCAAACATCAATAATAACATTCACGTTATCATCACAATAGCTTTTAGTCATCTACATTACTCTTACTTCCCAATTCTCTTCACTCTATCCATATTCATAGTCATATCTCGTCAATACGTTCATTCACATACAATGCCGATTTCCATACTCTCAATATCATTTATAACATGATTATACTCATAAAGTATCAAGAATCGTAACTCGTTCCAAACATTTACTCAAAAGTGCTACTATTCACACATTCATGACCCATTACTTATATTCTTTTGTAATCCAAGTGTTTCATCTTCCAAATACTTTATATAACATGGAAACATCATAAAACTTACCTTAGGTGGTGTAGGATTGAACCTTGGTCGCATATACCCCCCTTGAGCAAAACCCTAGATTTTCCTCCACTTGAATTTCTTGCCTTTGATGAACTTTAGTGGGTTTCTTATACTTGATCCACTTGGTTTGATGAAGTTGAGCACTAATTCTCTTGAAAACTTGTGGGAGAAATGTGGAGAGATGTTTTAGAGATAAGGGGAGTGAAATGGAAATGAAATGGAATAAAACTTGGATCCCTCATTAAATACACAAATCTGTCCCGACTCGGATATGCACCAACATACGGTCCGTATAATTTTCACGGCCGTATGTCTGGATCGTATATTTGGTCCAGTGAGTCATGCCAATCTGGCCGAACCTACGGCCGGACATACGGTCCGTATCTTTATACGGCCAAGTATGTCCGCCGTATAATGCCCAAAGGGTTCCGATCTTGTTCTCGTCGACTCGTTTGATCTCCAATCCTTATGGAACCTTCTTGGCACTTGTCTAACACCTCAATACCAATCTAAGGGACGTTATAACTCTTCTCCATAATATCTCTAAGTCCCCATTAACTCGTTACTCGTAATTTCTTCCCGATACTCATCGTAAGCTTTGCCTTCTCTTGGCAATCTTTCTCGTCTAACATCGAATGTCTTTGAAATCTCACTTAAGGTCATCAAGTATTGCTACTTCTTACTTATCGAGACATCATATACTTCGTGTCTCCACTAGCCTATTCATTGAGCATCAACGGAAAGTTTCGAGGCAGTAACAAAGACATACACCAAAGCCGTTGAACGATAAATTTCCGAAGGCAAATGAACATATTGTGAATAACATAAATATACTCTCTACTTATCTGCTGGACATGGAATGATGCTGAAATGAATATAATCCCCAACAAGGAGTAGCTACAACATGACTAAGATGGACTAACTCTTGTCAACAAACATTTTGCTATGTAAGTTACTATAAGGGAATCGTCATGACTCATACACTCTTTCTGATAGAAGCACCAGCTACTAGTTGATATTGAAAACTAGGATCATTGAATGATGCTGTCACGACCCAAATCAGGGATCGTGCGGGTACCTCCCAAATTCCACCTAGGATACGAACCCTTTTACCCAAAAATACTGACTTTATATGAAGAAAGAATAACACAACACTAGCGATTTCCCATCATCCATTAAAATTAGAATTTATACAAGAAATACTTCTACAAATACCAATTTCCAAAATTGGGTCTAGACTAATACAAGAGCTTCTAAGATTTACAACTGAGTGATGGCAATACAATAGAGTACAACCTCTATTTTTTAATAGAATAACAGAAGTCTTCAAGATACGCATCGGAGAGTCCTCGGAAGCTAGTAATCCACGAACTCAACGTGTGACAACTCTACATCCCGAATAAGGTGTAGCAAGAGTAGTATCAGTACAAAACTCATACTGGTAAGTATCATAGGCCGACAAAGGATTAGAAAATCATAATGACAATAGCAAACAACAGATAGGTATAGTAGGCAAAACTCAGTCAATCCACAGAATCAGTACGGGGAAAGGGGTTCTACCACAATACATAATACAACACTCAATCCTAGATACGAATTTCCACTCCACAATCCACTAACCACATAATACAAGTCAAGGTTCACAATTTTACCACCTAAGTCATCAATAGAGCTAACCATGCTAAGGCAAATTTTAGAACAAGTTCACACCTACTACTCAAGTTATGAACACCCTCAATAGTATTCACTTTCACCTCACTTAACAAGTAACCAGGCCAATTCACACAACAAGGATACACATCATTCAACTCGGGGTCCAACTTCTAAGTACGGGGTCGAACAATACCACAAGACACAGTGCATGAATAGCATCATAAGACTCATAGCCTATGGTGAAGCACCTAGACACAAGTCTGCCAAGTTTTCCACAAATCCTCGTAATGATCACAACATAAGTACAATCCACGACTCTAACCAATAGATGCAAAATGAGATGATAATGATGAATGCATATGCAATGCAATGATACACACACGCTCCGGGCGGAATACCTCCACGCCTCGATAGTCATGACCCATGGGGGACCCGCGAAGTCCACATACCTGCTGCGGCGCACACCCCGATCCAGCATATATATATATATATATATATATATATATATATTGTGCGCATATATGTTACCCGATCCAATATAAGTAAATATATGTTGCGACGCACAACCCGATCCAAATAAGTATAATATATATGAATGTGTGTGTGTATATATATATATATATATATATATATATATATATATATATATATATATATATATATATATATATATATATATATATATATATATGTATGTATGTATGTATATATGTATGTATGTATGTATATATGTTGCGAAACGTGCAACCCGCTCCAAAATAGGTTTAATATATGTTGCGGCGCGCAACCCGATCCAATATAAGTATAATATATGTTGCGGCACGCAACCCGATCCAAATGTATGAGTATGAATGCATGAATGATATCAATGCTAATGAGAATATATCAATATCAATAGTTCTACACATGGACACATATCACGAGAATCTATCAATATCAATTGTGCCACACATGGACACGTATCACAATATCACGAATAAATCACCTTCTTCCTGTTTACTCTATACTCAATAAATGAGAGATACGGTTTCACAATCAAATTAAGGCAACTCAATCATCAAGTCTAATTTTACAATGTGGCAACAAGCCAATAAATCACAACAAGGCAACAAGCCACAATCAAACAACAATACCCACCTAAGTAATCCATCCCAACTTCCTACTCGAAGGTGTAAACACTTTCTCAAACAATCACTAACTCTACAATAGCTTCGCAACCCGAAGCTAACCATAAGGTAACAAGAATCGTCAATAGGACTCAACAATACGGAACGGACTCAATCATGTCATACCGACACTAACATCCACGACCAATGAGACAACCAATATAAACAACGAGGCAATAACCACACATAACAGTACCAACCTAGGACTGTCCAACCCAACTTCATATCCGTAGACCTAGGCACGCTTTCTCCGTCACTCTCTATTGCACATATATGAATTCCTAATCAAAGTTTAACTCAAGTAAGCTATAACCTACCTCGAGGTCGAGCAAGTGCCACGAACATCCATTTGGTCTTCATTTTCCATTTTTGAACAGGAAGTCGAGACGGAAGGGTCTAGGAATAGCAAGGAAATTTGAGTTAGCAAGAGTCAAGGAGTAAGGCATTCATACCCGCAAGGATTGTAGAGAATCTAATTACAATTCCGGGTCCATAAGGGTAAAACTGAAACTTTTCCCCAAATTAGGTTTTCTAGGTTGTCATGGACTAATAATCCAGATTTCATAGTTATCTATATCAATACAAGTCATAAAAATCATTCTCCCTTTTAAATCCCCAATTTCAAGAAAACCAAGTCTTAACCCATTTGCAACATAGTTGAAGAAATACTAATTGGGACTTGTCAATTAGCATAGAGTATGAATCTAAGGGTTCCTTCAAAAATGCCATGTTTTTAAGTAGTGAAAACCCATTTTACCTTCCTAGGATTTTGCAAGTTAGAAAACCACCATTTTTATTGAACCCTATAATAAAAACTTAATAACTGAAGGAAGAGATTCAAGAGAGATGAAATAAATGAGTTAAATGTTACCTTCCCCAACAACCCACGAGATTTTCTCTGAAAATTCCCCAAATGGCGACTTAGATTGAGAGTTGGGAGAAAATTAGGTCAAGTCCCAAAATAAGCCTTAAATACCAGGTCTGGTCAGCGTCGTTCGGTGTGCCGGATAAGAAGCCGCTGTAGCGAGCCCCGCTATGGCGGAAAGACTATCGTGGGGGTGAGCTCAAGAGGAAATGACTCTTTCGCTAAAGCGAAAGTTGGATCCGCTCAAAAGATCTTGTTGCGAACCCGCTGCGGCGAAGTATAGGGCCCAGTGGCCTTATTCGATTTTAATTTCCTTATAACTGGACTACGGGTCAACTAAATCATACAAATTCCTCGCGTAAGACTGACAGCACAACTGATCAAGGAAGTTTTAGGATACGAATAAAGTGAAATTCGGTAAGAGCCAAATGGGTCATTACATCAGATACCAATTACACCACCGTTCGTCCTCAAACGGCATGGGACGCAAAGGAGACAATGGGGTCGACACCACACATAACAAGGATAGTAAGGGTCAACGTCAAAATTTCACACTGGAACTTATCGATCATAGCCTTTATTCACGAATCAAACCTTATTTATGAAAGAATTAGGATCTTTCGCTTACGGATACAATTTAACAACATACCATATGAGAGGAACTTTTAAGAGTCTGACCAATTTACAAGAATCATGGGGTACCGAATTTTAATAACCCACAAGGCTCACTAAGGTCACACTTCAACTGATTAACTCGGGTTGCGCTAAAACAGATCAATTACTCTCGACTAACGAAGGAACGACAGTCTCGCTACTGCGAAAAATGGGCTCTGGGCGCGCAATCGCTAGTGCGGCGCAAATAGCACTGGGGCGAGAATCCAACGGCTGGATTGACCACTATGGCGGCATTCGCTGCGGCGGAAGTCGACGAGTTCAGAACAAAGAAAGGGGGCGGGGAGAATTTTTCACCTTCTCCACCTTCACTTTACCGAAAACCCTTCCCACTCCCAAAACATTTTAACCTTTGAACTCTTTCTTTTAGTACAAAAATACTTCCCCCTTAACCTTTACTCAAAACCGATTTTCAATTAGCACTCGAAAATCTCGCAAACAAAAAGAAAAAGGGCAAATTTTTGCTTAGCAAGAGGGTTTTCAAATTTTGGTGCAATCTTTCCCGAATCTTCAACTCAAGGTATGTGATCGCTTCTAATGACTTTAGAAAACACTTTGGTACTACTAATTTGAGCTCTTCATGTCTAATTACTAAAAATTGCAAGAATATTTTTAGAAATTATGCCCAAGAGTTTCGATTTAGTGGAGGGGAGGGGGGAGAATTCGAAATTTCATAACTTGTTTAACGTCGAAATAGTTCCATCACTACGTAATGCTTTAAAATTGCTCAATTTTGGGGGTGAAAAATTTGATTGTAATGGTGGGTTGTTCTTGGTAGTGGGTTAGTTTTCTTTGAAATTTTTTGGCTTTGTTTGTTCCTTGAAATTGTCCTCCATAAAGTTTAAAGATCATGTATGGTCGCATACCAGCCGATCTGTGAGTGAAACACTGATTTAAGTCCAAAACTTGAGAAAAAAAAATGGAACATTTCGAGTGGTTTCGCTGGGGACGATGAGTCCCCCCACCGCGGGAATCATTCCCACTGGCACGACTCCGCTATGGCGTACCGTAGTGCGCTGGCACGGAAAGAAGAGGAAAGGGGCAGTTTTACGGGCGTGAGGCTTCGCTCGCAATGGCGAATCCGCTCTCGCATCCAAAATTCGCTATCGCGGAGACGGCCCGCCTTGACAGACACGGTTCTGCTACCGTGGTCTCGCTACAGCAGTTCTACTACCGTCATTCGCGGCAAAGACAACACAAAAATATCGAAATACAGAAGCCTTGCATAGTTGCATACGGGGTTATTTTTGTTGGGTTCTTTGGCTGGTAAAACACCTGATTTGGAACTGGACTTGGAGAAATTATTGAAACTAACTTTGTCTCATGTTGTAGGTTCAAAGATTCCAAAATCATGGTCCAACACGAAGGAGGAGAGAACTATTTTCGTTTCCCGACTCTACAATGTCATCAACGCTTCTTAGAATACATGAGTAAAGGGTTGTTATTGGAGTAGGGCTTCAACATGAATAAGGTGGAGCAACGGGCCCCGAAATTCTACAATCGATTGCAAGCAATTGGGTGGACCCGCCTCATCCAGGATCCCGACAGATGCAATAAAACTTAGGTAAGGAAGTTCTATGCCATGCTCAAAACAGTGAACTTGTATGCCCCGGATCTGAAAATCATAATTTGGGATACCATGGTGAAAATTGGGGTTATGGTTATCAATGTCTATTACAACTTGGATAATCATCCAACGAGCGATATGGAGGCAAGGGATTATGAAAGCAACGGGCCTTGGTTGGTATCGATGCTAGTAGCAGAGAAAGGTCCGAATCAAAAGTACTTACTGCCGAGGCCAGGAGGTGGCTAAACATCATTTCCTGATGGGTACGCCCCTCGGGTAACACTACGGATGTTACCTACCTGCAGGCTCTCATTATCGCTTGTATTCTAGACGGCATTCTGTTGAACATGGGTCTTCAGGTAATCCAGGAGTGGAGGGAGTTTATGGCGGATCTCGTCCAAGCTTGTTATTTCCTTCTCTCATCACTGTTGTATGCAGGGATGCGGGTGTTTCGAGGAGGAATGAGGATACTTTGGTTGATTCAGACATTGATCTCAACCCGTTAAAAGTGAAAGGGGTTGGTTCTCTGATCCAGAGCAAGAAGAAAAAGACCAACGAGGGTGCCGGGGTGGATGTGGGTCTTGTAGAGGAAGGGGGCGAGGCTACGACTTCACAAACTCTGGGTCCATTTGAGTGGTTAGATGCGCAAATGGAGGTGATAAAGGATTTGATCCTCGGGCCCTCTAAGCCTTCCACCGAGGCCTGCGCGTTTGGTACGGTTGTTGGTTACTTCTCTCAAGACGAGATGAATGAGTATATGAAGACGTACGATGAGATGAAGACTTCAGTGGCCACCCTGCAGACCGTCTACACATCCATGGCTAAGGCCCACAGTGAACTCCGAATAGGGTTTGACAAGGAGAAGAAGAAGAAAAAAAGTCTAGGGATAAGCTGTTCGTGAAGGTGTGGAGAGGCATCAAGGGTATATTCAAGCTGATGAACCTGAAGACGAGGCTCCCAGTTGAGGACAGAAATGACTCAAAGCGTTACTTCTTCCTGAGTGAGTCCGAGGGTGTTGGGGTCCAGTTGGTCAAATGATGAAGTGAATGAAGCAATCAATAAAAAGTAGGAGAAGGGGTCTTTTCCCCTTTTCATGGTTTTTCCTTTGTCGGATTTTACTTTCAGACAATAGTTTTTGGTTTTCTTGGTGATTGTTGAACAATTTGTATTTCTTGTTTTCCGTATTTTGCTTTTGGTGATTGACTTTAGTGGATTTTGCCCTTTTCGGGCTTTGTATTTCATCTGAATTGCTGGTTTAGGCAGTAAGTCACTACTTTTTGCCATACTACCGTGGCAGCGAGAGCGAGTTCAGCTACAGCGGACACGCTATCGCGAAGGAGGCTGCGCGGTAGCGGGTATAAGGTGGCTCGAAGGTACGCTGTGGCAGACATAGACTCGCTATGACAAAAACAGATGTGCTACGGTGACAAGAAGAGACACGAGGAGTGCGCTGCAGCGGACACGAATCTACTATGGTGGACTCGCTACTGCGGATGAGACTCCGCTAGCGCGGCTCGCCAACAAGGTTTACCATCACCATGGCCCCCCTCACTTCGCGGGCACGGGACCGCGGGCACGAACTACCTGCTCGGTGCGGCGAGGAGGTTGTACCAGTGGGCATTTTCTGATGCCCTCAAGATTTGCACAACACTAGGAACTTGTTGAATCGCTCTTTGCACACATAACAGACCACACAACACCCAAAAAATACTATCGTTAGATACCAATTGAAATCAACTAGATACCAATTGGACATATCTAAATACCAATTGGAGTCAACTAGATACGAATTGGACATATATAGAGGTCAAATTGACCGAGGTGGCAAGATAAGAAGGAAAGTTTCCTAAATGCCCTATAGCCTCTCGTGGATGGGTACAGACGTCTGCGTACTGTTGACACCTAATTTTCACCTCATAAAATGCGTATTTTAATTTTCAAAATTTCCAAGTCAAAGACGGAGCAAGGTTGCACCTTCAAAATTTAAAATTTAAAAATCCCGAGAAAATTGTAAAAATTGACGTTTAATTATTATTTTCATAAAAATTAACAATTACAAGAAATTACGAGTTATTTACTTTACAAACGTGATTTGAAAAGAAGATATATATCCCGCTCCATCTAACTCAGGAAAATTGTTAATTAAAAATGACGTATGAATTACGGCTCATTTTGATCGCATTTTTGCATATTTTAAAATATTGCTCGGAAGTATATCAATATTGGGCTCGTTTTGATGCTCGTATTTTAAAACGACGTATTATAATTTTTATTTCATCAAAATATTATTTTACGAGGGGCGTATTAGACTAATTAACCTAAAACTATATAAAAACTATGCTACATTTTTATAAAAAATAAGAAGGGGATTTTATCCATTTGCACCTTTGTTGGTACTATTTGGGGGGAAAAGTACGGCCAAGTGGCCTATTTTTATCCATAGAATTCTAAATATTTAGTTGGATGATTTTGAAAATTTGAATAAGGATTTTGGGGGGGGGGGGGGGGGACGACAAGTGGCCTATTTTTGTCCGTAGAATTCTAAATGTTTAGTTGGATGATCATGAAAATTTGAATAAGGATTTTTTTGGGGGAAAAGTATGGCCAAGTGGCCTATTTTTGTCCATAGATTTCTAATTGCTTAGTTGGATGATTTTTGAAAATTTGAATATGGATTTTGGGGGGAAACCTATGGACACATAGCCTATTTTTATCCATGGAATTCTAAATTGGCTTGCCTACAAATAGAAGGGATGGACATTAAGAAAAAGGAGATTTCTTTTTTAGGGTGGGACGTTTTTTAGAAAAAAAAAAAGAAGGGAATCTTCTTCTTCTATTTTTTGGGAAGAAAAAAAAAAGAGAGAAAAAAAATGAAAAAAAAAGAGAAAAAAAAAGAGTTCAAATTTGGCATCCTAAAAGCTAGAGTTTGATTTATATATTCATGGTTATAAACAAAAGATACAAATATAAGATATACACATAGAAAAAGAGAAAAAAATTAAAAGAAAAAGGGATTTAAAGATTTGTGAAGTGTTTGGTGCTTGAAGTAGATTGCATCAATCCTCATTTTGATCTTTAGGTTGCCCCATCAAAAGGTAGCCTCTCATTCTCTCATTTATTTCATTTCTAGTTATGATTATATATTTATTATGATAATTCTGTTAGTTAAAAATAATTCTTTGCTAGCTTAGTCTTGTTTGATGATTAAGTGGATATTATGTAAATTTGATACCATTTGAAAAAATAAAAATAAATTAGAAGTTTGATTTAGACAATGTCAAGTGATTTTAGGTTAGTTAAATTGATATCCTTTATTTCATTTCATGTTATGATTGTTTATTTATTATGATACTTGTGTTAGTTAAAAATAATTCCTTGCTAGCTTAGTCTTGCTTGATGATTAAGTGAATATTATGTGAATTTGATACCATTTGAAAAAATAAAAATAAATTAGAAGTTTGATTTAGACAATGTTAGGTGATTTTAGGAGATTCCATTCCTTATTTCATTTTAAGTTATGATCATATGTTATTTATGATGCTTGTGTAGTTGAAAAGGACTATGTGCTAGCCTAACTTTATTGACATGATTAACTGAGTATCCTATGGATTTATTACTATTTTTGACAATGCTAAGTGATTTTAGGTTAATTAAAATTGATAAAAATAAGAAAAATAGTAGCTTAAGTTAGAATTTTGACATTGTGTTGATAGGTTTAGTGTGATTTATTCATTCTTGTTAGCTTTTGATATAAAAAATAAAAAAATAAAAAAAATCTTAGTTCTTGTGAGTTTGTTACTAATTCATAGCAACTATTGGGCCTTTTGCATAGATTGGCCTTTTATTTATAAGTATGATAATTATGGGTTTGGTTTAAAAGTATTGTAATTCATTTTTTTTTTTTTTGGGCTTTGTAAATTAAATAATTGACCTCGGCCTGTTACTAATGTTTTTACACCTATCTTTTGTGACCTCCCCAATTTATTGGTGGATCTTTCGAAGCCTATTAACATTTCTAGATCGAGTCAATCCCTATCATGGAAGGACTAAGGTATTGGAGCATAATTTGGAACGAAAATATTTATTTATGCATTCTTCTATTGGGCTTGGTCGGCCCAATTCCCTACTCTCTTTATATTATTTACTTGATTATATATATGTATGCTTGTATATAAATTGAAATCCTGAATGAGATTATCACGCCTAAGAGTTGCTAAAATTGATTTTCAAAAATCTAAAAAAAAAAAAAACCGTTTAGGGAAATTTAGGATTGCGGATGATTTTGAAGATTTTGAATACCTTTGATATGATTTTGAACTTATAGGCAAACTTTAAGACTACTATGATTGATTTGAAACTTGAGTTGGAAAAAATGTTTTGTAAACTTGGATTATCATTTTGGGTGAACTGTTTTGACTATTAAAAAGGCTAATGAGTTAACTTTGATATCAAAAGTTCTAAAAATATAGCTAACTTATGGAGTATATTGGTATGCCTATAAAAACAATTTTCAAAAACTATTTTCTATACTTAAAAACATATTTTCTAAAAAACCTTTTTCTAAACTCGGGTGCGCTTACATAGTGTTCTACTTGGGTTAACGACTTCGGGTTTTAACCTAGGTGTTCTAGTCCGAAATTCAAAAAACGCCCAATTTAGGCAAAGCTCTACCATTTTTCGTTTCTTGAAAAGGAGTGTTTTTTGCATGAATGACTAATTTCTATTTGCGAAAATATGAAACAAAAACTATTTTTATCACAAGCAATTTATATCTACAAAGGCATACTATTAAAACCCGTAGGTCAACTGTATTTTACGGATCCTTAATACCGGGGTGCCTAACAACTTCCCCGGGGGATCACCAGAACCCTTACCCATATTTTGGTTAGATTAGGATTCTTTTAAAACTTAACCATTTTGAATGAACCCTTTTCGAATTGGTTTTCTTAATTTCCTAAAAATTAGGTGGTGACTCTAAAACATTATCCATTTAGAGTACCATTACGTAGAGGTATATTTTTCTTTTTTCCCGGTACGATTGACAACCGTACTTCCCCAGGACACTTTTCTTTTTAAATGAGGCAAGTGCAAATGCGAATCACAAAAAATATTGAACCGCTACACGTACCATTCTACGAGACTCTACTAGACATTCTCTTGTACCTGTGAGACCGGTAAACTAAAGCTCTGATACCAACTTGTCACGACCCCAATTGGGGATCGTGCGGGTACTTCCCAAATCCCACCTAGGAAATGAACCCTTTTACCCAAAAATACTCACTTTATACAAAGAACGAATAAAACAACACTAAACAACACTAGACATTTCCCATCATCCATTAAAATCCATTTCCCAAACAACAACTAGCAGCTACACCACAAGCTTTTCAATCGACATAACAACACATCGAGCAGCAAGCTCGGTTTGCAACTAGTAAAGCTACACTTTTATACCCTTTCTTACCATCAAAGCATAAATCAACAACAACAATACATATACAAGTTATCCCTCAATATTTCCAGCCATATAATCCCACAAGAAAAACTTCAAAATATTTCAACAAGATACAACAACTCAAATATGCTTTTTCCGATCATTATTCCATTCTTTCTCATTCAATAACTTAGCTATGTAACTTAGCTATGCCTTGGATAAGCTTAAATACATATAAGAGGATAGAAACTTTAACTTAATGTAGCAGGAAAAACCCTTTCGTCAAGCCTACTTCAACTTGGAAGAATGTCCAACTCAACAACAAGAAGAGAGAGATGAGTCTTCTGACCTCTACAAAATTTTCGAAGGTGGATTCACGCTATAACCTGGTAGATCTCGGTCTAATTAGAAGGGGAACCTTTAGAGCGTATTTGAGAGTGTTTTGGGTCGTGGGAGAATGAAAAATGAGTGATAAAAAGGGTTGCACAGCCTAAATATATAATTTGGAAATTCTACCGCCTTTGTGGGTCCCAAAGGGGGCTGCCTGCGCAGTCTCGCGAAAACACGAATATCTCTCTGCTCTGACGTCGTATCGACGAACGGTTTAATGCGTTAAAAACTAGACTCGTAGACCTTCAATTGGTGGGTAGATGACCCCGTAACTTCAAGTATATTGGGATAAAAGCTCCATGACATTAGACTCAAATTTCAGTAAACTTATGAACGTAAATTGCAATAACTTTTACCGACTTTTGTTTTATAACTTTCTTGACTTCAACACTTAACATACGACTATTATATGATTCAAATACCTCATAAAATTACCTTTTTATCATGTTAAACACTCCTATTCTTACCCCGATATTACGGGTTATAACATTCCCAATTTACCGACATTCGATGAAACTTATTTTCTTCGATTCATTTAACTTCTAAACCCTCCAACATGTACCATACATGGTCTTAAAATGGTCTTACTATCTGAGATTACTTCTACTAACTTACGACGAACTTAACGTATAAAATTATTGGATGTAACAAAGACTATAGCTTGAGGGGTTCTTGGCACGTGCTTCACTTTTGAGGTAGGTTATGGCTTACCTTTTTAGACTCTAATTGGAAGTGTGCATATAGAATATAATTCTTGTCGGGGTTATGCATGTAAGCCTTTGGGCAGTGCAAGTGGAGAATAAATCCACTCTTAGGTAGAGGGAGTGTGGGATTTAATTGAAGGAGCCCATTCCCAGGAGAAAAAAGAGTATAGAGATTAGGTCATATAAAGAAGGTGTAGAATATAACATGAGCTAAGATCTACCGTCTCAAATCCCACTATTAGGAACCTGGTTCATAAAGTGAGAGAAAATAGGAACATGTGTGGATTATTTGAACACATGGCAACAATAAAAGGGAAGAAGATCAATCCAGAGACCAAGATCTTTCATCCCAAATATCATCACTGGGAACCGGGTTTTGGAAAAAGAGAAAGAGCAAGTTTGATGAGCTAAAAGAGAATAACCATATAGTCTTTCTAATGTGTGGAAGGAGGAGAAAACCTACAGAAGAACCAATAAGAAGTAGCCTCAAACAGACTTACAGTAATGAAGAACACCTAGATAAACCATATGAAGGAATTAATTCTCTGAAAATATGATGAAAAAGTGTAGATGACAGGACAATAGATCAAGAAGAGCAGCAACAGAGAAACTGATACCTCAGCCAAAGAAAGAATCATTGAGGTACATTTCAGCACAGAAGA
This sequence comes from Lycium ferocissimum, assembly GCF_029784015.1. Classification (NCBI taxonomy): domain Eukaryota; kingdom Viridiplantae; phylum Streptophyta; class Magnoliopsida; order Solanales; family Solanaceae; genus Lycium; species Lycium ferocissimum. The sequence continues at coordinate 23,220 of NW_026727236.1, read as the reverse complement.
AGGAAAGAAAGGGTATTGGAGAAGTAGGAGGGGAACAAACACAAATTATTGGAAGATGTAGCTTGGAGGAGCAAAACTGAAAGATGAACTAAGCACAACAAATTTCTCCTCGAATTTGGCTATAAAACGGGAGTGTTTAAGACAGATCTAAGTGAAGCAATGTCTAACTCAATCTTACACCTTAACTGGAATGCACTCAAGACATGATCAATTGAGCGCAGATAACACACAGTAAGGAACTAGTCAAAGAACCTTGGCCTTATGACTATTAGGTATGCACCTCCTTCTAATAGAAAGTTACATAAATATGTCTATACTACCATTCCTACCAAGTCAGTCCTATAATGACTTTCTCAAAGAAGCCAACTGGAGTTAGTCCATATACATTGTTGGCCCTGAACCAAGTCCCCAAACTTATGAATCCCCTCCCTATTTTGCAAGTCCATATATACTGATTTGCAGACACCTCAACCCACCTCAGAAGATCACCAATAGAAAGACTCCCAAATTTACGCATATGCTAAGAAACTAAAATATCTATTACAAAGAAAATAAGTTATGACTCAACGGAATGATATAGTGAAATTTTGAAAAGAAGAAGAAGATGTTGATCATGGAGAAAATTTGGAGGTGTTTGTGACAAGGGGATATAATCTTGTTAAGGAATCTTTTTTTGTTAGTTGCAGCTGAATAAAGGGATTAATAAGAGAGTAGTTCTCATTCAAGAATGTGATGAAACAAGGTTCACTTCCACTAAAGTCAGTAGGTATGAAGAAAGAAGAAGACAAGGATATTTGAGAGGGATATACAGTAAAATACAATATATGTACTCACCTTAAAAACAAGCTATGGGGACTTACATAAACCAATTGAGCCAAAACAGAAAACCAGGTCCCTATCTCTTCCTAGCCAAAGTAAAGTCTAAATCCTACCAAATATCAATTTGATTTAATATCCTATCCTTGGAAGTATTAGAATTATATGTAGCAATCCTTTGATTTGGTTCGGTACATGCAAAAATTCCTCTTATGGTTTTAACTTGACAAACTTGTTCGAGCACTTGTATCATGTTCATAATAGTGTAGCTCGAGGAGCTATTAGTGTGATATTGATACAATGCACTTGATCTTATTGATACACTTGCTTTTTCATGATGTCAAAAGAGAGAAAATTCGATGTATATGCATACAATTCATGTGCCACATCAGACATATTAGGCACATACATGAGAAGGAACCAAACATGCATGAAAGGTAGGAGATTATTATGTGAAAAGAAAGCAAGTGGTAATTGATAAGAGAAGATGAAAAGCTGCATTACACATATATCCAGTTGCCACTTAGGATGCATTGTAAGGTAACTGTTTCTTATTTATAAAAGAACTCAGTCCTATTTAGAAGGCACAGGATAGAGGTAAGGGGAAGAAAAGAAAAGTTGGTCCTGAAGAAAACAATGAAAGAACATGGTCCTTATGCTTATCACTAAAGAAATAGTTTTAAAAGGGGCATACAGGAGAATGTTCCTTGAGAAGACATAATGGACATGATGAGGTTCTACAAACCTAGCTGCCTATAGGGTTGCAAAGAGTGGAAGGTAAGTCCCTTAGCAAGATTAAGCAGGCCTACAAATCTTTCTTAGTCGAGACACCTATCCATCTACTAGGCTACGATCAATGGAAGGTTAAGACCTATATTTTGACTCAGTGAGCTTACAAACCTAGCTAAACTCGAGGGTGAATTACCGCAAGCTCACAAACCTTGTGTAGTGAGCCTTAGTTGTATCAACATGATGTTGTAGTATTGAATAACCTTGGAGCTTATTCTAAAGGGAAATATTCTCAAAATAGGATCAATGCCTAAGAGGGAAGATTTGATCAAAAGCTGAAGAAGATTAAAGAAGTTGATCGAAGGCACATGAAGACATATGAAGTTGCTATGTGTTTGTCATCATCAAAAAGACAGAAATCGTTAAGATGTTGCTGCTTAATATAAATGTTGAGCTTAAAATGTTTGTGATTGACAAACTATGAATCTAGAGACAATCAAATACAAGGGAGTTACAAGGAAGACATTAAAAAACTAGAAGTCCAAACATATCTCCGAAGGAACTAGTGAAGCAGTCACGCGAAAAAGGAACTGCTCAGAGGAACTAATCCTTAAAAGGAAGACTAGAGACTCGAAAGAGAAGTTGTTTCGTGCCAACTCAGAGAATCAAAATTATTGACTTATTCCTATTCGATGAGAAGTTGGATTTATTACTATAAATTTAACACATTGAATTAGAATTGGAGTAGATAAAAGGAAACCATATGCGTAAACAAGGAAAGAAGGAAATACATATCAAATAAGGATCTAAAAAATTATAAAACCAAGACTTGAATGGATTTGGACACGAAGAAGGTGGTGACCACTCCTATTTATACAACGCGTTAGAAAGCTTTGGAGCTTAACCACATCCAAAGAAAGAGTCATTTAAAGTGAAAGCAGAGTCAACACCAGAGTCTCGAGGGACCCAACTACAATCAATATCAACAAAGAACATGTTTCTATTTAGATTTATCATTCAGTTCTTTTGGCGTAATAGTTAGGTTGTTGTTGTGGTTCCACTTATTTACTATTTCTAGAATTGTGTAATAGGTGTTTATCGAGTTGTAAGGGACTTCTTTGACTGGGTAGAGTCATTGAAGAGTGTGGAGACAGTGCCAACAATTTGAAACTTTTGAGGTAAAAAAAGAGTCTCAAACTTGTTTCTGGCATTTAGTGAAAGTTTAGCAAATTCCTATACAAGGTAGATCGTGGTTTTCCTCCCTTGATCAAGGAGCGCTTCTATGCTAAAATCCTATGTTGATTTAGTATTGCGCGGTTTACCTTCTTGCGCAGTTAGGTCATTTGAGTACATATGTAGTAGCCCGACTAACACTTCTTATGATCCTTAAATCTTTATTAAGCGTAAGCAACAATCTAATAACATTTTCAATGGAATTTATTATATAACATTGTTATAGAAGTCATGCACTACAAATAAGTTCATGGTGGGTAGTCTCCTCCACTACCGTGTTATGGTAATTCACCATAGATCACAACATGGCGGGTAATCTCCCCACTACCTGGTGATAACAATGCACCACAGGTCGTAACATGGTAGGTAGTCTCCCCCACTACCAGGCTATAACATAACGTAACTTGTAAATCACAAGCATAACACGTAAGTTCTTCAAAAATATAATAACAAAGCTCATTTATCAACCAAGGCTTATGATTCATATTCATGATCATTTTCGTAATCAAGTGGTTCTTTAACATTAGTCTATTTTTTAATTTTAGTTTGTGATGACATGCCTATCACATTAGATACATCATCTGGAGCATAGTATGAGGAAATAAATCACTTAAATAAATGAAATGGTGTATCATTAACTCATATTGCTTAATCATGTATTCGAGGTTTAGAAAGCAATACAAACACATAGCTCATTTAGGCTTCAAGAGTTAAATAAAAAGAACATTAAAGGTTAACACAATCAAACACCTAGTGGGCATGAAGGGGTGAGATTTAGGCTTCCACCATTAAAACCATTTGTTCATTCTCTATCATATTCACCAACTAAAAATCAATAATATATGACTTCCAAATACTAAATTCATAAACATATTCAAGTGTGGGGGTGAAGAATTTACCTCTTGGTATGCAAATCTTGAATTTTGGATTCAAGGGTTTCTTAGCCAAAAATGAAGATTTAAGAATCTATAGATTTCAAGGTTTAATCTTATTAATATGATTGTTGGGAAGTTGGAATCAACTTAAAAACATAATTAAAACTCACCTTGAGTGTATTTGATGCCTTGCTCGAGCTCCCTCTCTCTCTAGAATGATTTTTCGTACTTGGGGAAAAAGAAGAAATCAGCCTAACTAGCCTTTTTAAAGAAGCTTCAGGTGTCGGCCCGTCACGACCCAAGCTGGAGGGCCATGACGTGCACCCAGGATAATCAAACTTTCATATCATAATCATAAAAAAGGATGGACCACGAGGGTCATCAAATGGAAATCTGCTAGATCATATGAGAAATATGCTGAAAAGGGATGAGCCCGAAAAGACATACTATATAACTATGCTGTACAAAACTGTACAAGCCGAAAAGTCCATCATAGATAACTATACTACTAAATTTAAGCCGAGGAGGCCACATAACGTCTGACTATACCACATTGTCTACAAGCCTCTACTGGAGTATATGACAAAACAAGTTCGGGACAGGGCCCCGCCACACCCATATGTACACAAAAATATAACGTACCAAAACAAAACAAAGAACTCCAGAACAAGGGGAGTGCTCCAATATCAGCTGAGCAGCAACCTACGGAGGTGGATCGTCAACCTGTTTACTTAAAAATGCGGACATGAAACGCAGCGCCCCCAGAAAAGAGATGTCAGTACGGACAAAGTATGTAAGGCATGAAAGTAACATGAAGGAGACATAAAAGTACATAGGATGAAATGAATGCAACCTGTATGTCTGAACTGCCTCTGAGGGCCAATGATATGCATAAGCACTGTATGTATACATATATATGCGTATATAACGTCTGGTCATATATATATATATGCGAATATAAAGCCTGTCAAGCCTCTACGGGCATCTCATCATATCATATCAGCCTCTGTGGGCATCATCATCATATCGACCTCTATGGGCATCATCATCAGGTGACCAGCAGATCAGGTGGTAGTGCGTATATAACGTCGTAACCTTCCCCATGCCCCATATAGATAATACATAATATACGCGTATATAAGGCCTATGAGGTCATATATATATATATATATATATATATATAGACCTATGACCCCATGAATATGATAAAAGTACATCTTGAATTTTTCGGAGTGACTTAAGGTCGTTATACCTCCGAACATCGTTATGAGTTAGCATTTTCTTCAACAAGTGACCCTATGAATCATACTGAATCTGAGAAAGACGTACTGAACAACATTACTAGAACATGGACCATCCCTAGCTACTAAGAATAGAACATTATGGAGTGTGTTACATTTATGTTTCATTCATAAGGATCATGCCAAAAGAAGGAAAGTTATCCTTAACATACCTCAAGTCGTCAACAAAATTCCACAATGAAATTGTCGGGCTAGTATTCCAATCTTCTTAGTCACTACAGTACACCTAGCAGCCAACAACATAACAACAACCTCATATAAGTTTCTTTAATTCCACAAAGACTACTCATCCTAAGATTTACATCAAACAACCCTATATACACTTTGTATACAACACTTATACACTTTCTTCTTTAGATTATACCAAGTATAACATCCTCAATACAATCTCAACACAAAATACTATCCTTACAACAAGGTTTTAGCTTAAAAACACATTTACAACATGACTCAACTTAAATTACATCTCAACATAAACTCAAATTCATGTTTGAACCTTCCCTCCAACTCCTTTCCCTCCAAACCTAGCATAACCATTATATAAACTCGTAAACATGGATTTAAGATAGAATCTTAACTAAAAACTCAAGAACACATCAATTCCAAGAGTGCTTCACCTTGAAGTATCCTCCAAAACCACTACCAAGAGGAGAAACAAGCTTCCATAGTCACTTTAGAGCCTTTAAACACTTGATCTTCTCTTTTGATCCTTGATTTTTCTTAGGAGTTGATTAGATATTGTTGAAAAGGATTTTCTAGAAGGTTTGGGATCCGGGGAAGTGCAAAAAATGAGTTAAAATGATAAGTATACGCATTATATAAAAATAAAATAAGCAAGCCGAATTAAAAATACGGCCAGAAATACTAACCGTGTATTTAAATATGGTCCGTATTTTTGGATTGTAATTCCAATTATTGAAGTTGACCTCTCTGCCAAGAGAGGACCGTATTTCCAAATACGATTCGTATTTCTCAAGATACGATCGGTATTTTTCCCCTCAACATCAAATTTTGACGAAACGTATTCTCTTCTATTCGTTCATCCTCTAATCCTTCTAACACTTGCCAAACATGAAATTAAACCCTCATATACTCAAAATGAACACGTCTAATCTCACATTTCCTTAAAAATAATTTCGCCTTCCTAATCTTTAGCAACCAACTTATGAAGAAACCTAACGTACGAAAGTACGGGTGGGTGTAACATGGCCATCGTAGCGCTCAACTATCGGTAACTGCGATAGTCGGGACTGCCTAGAAGTGCCAGGGAATATATTTGAGCATTGCAACAATCAGCTTTCGATCGCAGTGACAGTCGCTACTGTTTTTCACGAAAATACCCAAATTATTTTCAATTTCAAATTGTTTTCACTTGGTCCAATCTACGCCTCCCTTTAAACACCCATATTATTTCTCAAACATAACTTTTGTGAGTTAAACCCCTCTTATGCCTCCTTAACTATGTTATTAGAATTATATTAGCCATAATTAGAGAGTAAAAATTTACGGGATCTTACAATCGCCTGGCATATGGCATGGGGTCCAAAAATACGCGGGATAGTCAGGATTTTGAGTTTTAGTTACATCCAACGTAATTCCTGAGCCTTTTTAAGAATTAAGGATGACCCTAAGAACTGAAAAACCAATGGTAAGTGTTCCATGGGGTCCTCTAGATATTTCCATTGGTTTAGTGAAGGTTATAACATCAAAACACCAAGTTTCTACTCAATTGATCTAAGGAAGTCCTCTAGAACTACAAATCTTTGAGAATTTGACTGAAAGTCTCAGAAAAAAAAAATCATTTACTTCTAATTTGTTACGACGAATTGTCTAACATCATAGTGAAGTTGATGGCTAATTATATCAATGTCGGTAACGACTAGAGCACATGTTAAAGATAAGAATTAAGAAATTCAAGCTCGAGACGAATGAAAGGGCAAACGTTATAAAAAATTTATTTTGTATAGTGTTATGGAATCCTTTTGCCAAGGAAAATCATTGGTGATCATATTTTGGAAATTCTGACCCGTTGGCAGGAATTGACCTGTAATGACCCATTAGGTCATTTTGATAATTTCACCTATTTTGCCTTAAATGACCCCTCCCTTAGCCTTAGTTTTGTGTTTTGATGTGCGGGAATGGCTGGCATGGGTTTCAAGACAATCGGATTAGAATCGGAGAACTCTAAGTCTTGAATCCTAAAGTTTGATTTTGGGTAAAACTTTGACCAATAGTTGAATTTTGGGTAAACGCATCCAGAGTCAAATTTTGACAGTTCTGTTAGGTTCGAAATGTTATTATTGACCTGGTAGGATAGTTGGTTTGGGTCCCGAGATGTTCGGGTGTGATTTGGGTCTTTAGTTGTAAAGTTAGGATTTTGATGTTTTAGAGTTGATCATAGTCAACCGCGGGTCAATACAACCTCTTTTGAGAATTTCGAGTATGCAAGCGAGTTCGTAACGTGTTTTATGACTGAAATTCATATTTAGTTTGTGTCCGGGGGGTTCCAGGAGAGTTTCGGGTGTCAAAACAAAGTTCGGGGAACACCAGGAAAATTTGGTGTTCAGTTGTTGGTTTGCTTCTTCGCGATCACGAAGAATATAGCTGTAATCACGTGCCTTGGCAGGACAGGCCGTCACGATCACGAGGTGACGCGTATTTGGGATAGGTGAGTCACCGGTCATTGCGGTCGCCTGTCATGCGATCGCGATAAACCTAGCTGGGCCAAGTCCCAGATGGGCATCGCGATCGCGATGGCTCAGGCCATGATGGTGACGTCGAAAAACGACTGGATAGTGAAATAAAATCCCCAACTTCGAAAAAAATTCCCCATTCCCAAATTTAAAGTTCTAGAGTTCGGATTTGAGTGATTTCTAATGGGATTTGCTCATCTAGGCTTAGGGGAAAGAATCTAACCTTTATCTTGTTGTTATCTCTTAGTTCCTACCACTAATTAGTAGTAAAATCATGATTTGAATTGGAAAAATTGGGGGTTTTATCCCTAGGTTGAAATTGAGGATTTCTTGATCATTGGGAGTCAATCCAAGAGTAGTTTCGCATGATTTTCTAGTATTAGACTATTTGGACATTGAGTAAAATATTTTTAAACTAAATTTCCAATTTTGCCCTTGGGGCTAGAGTTTGGTTATTTTGGGTTTCGGACTAAACCATAGTAATATGGGTGTTGTTAGATTCGTGTGACCTCATAGAATACTTGTTGTTAGATTCGTGTGACCTCATAGAATATTAATTTAATCATGTTACACTCGATTTCACGATATTATTCCTTTTTGAACTTCGGGTTTGGGGATAGGATTTTGGCTTGACTTTTTGACCCAAATATCTTTTATGACTTTATGGGTATCTTTGGAATCGTGTGCTAACATAGAATTTGTGTTTGTTAGACTTTATTCATTCTAAGGCACTTCGAAAGGAGAAGGCTCAGGTCTGATTCTTCGTGGCACCCGCTCGGCATCGAGGTAGGTTATGGTTTACTCCTTTAGACTCTGATTAGAGTGCGTATTTAGTCTATAAATTCTGAAAGGGTATTGGGCGTGATGGGGGTCCTACCTTAGTGACTGTGATAGGCATTTGGGTGGGTACCGGTGTATACTGTTGGGTAGTTAGAATGACGGGAAAAGCATATTGAGCCTTCGGGCATGGGTATGGTGATAAATCCACTGAGGTTTGTATGATTGTTATTTATATGGGCAATGAAAGCTATTATTCGACTTATACATGTTTGATTAAATTGATTACCTCATCGCTCCTTATCTCGCATAGTTGTTGAAGGAAATGATTCTGGTTTATGAGTTGGCATATGAAACTGCTTGATGATTCATATTTATTGTAGGAATTCATGTTCTTGTATCACGGGATATTGGGCATTGTTGCACTCATTTACTAGTTATTTATATGATAATTTGAATAAGCAATGTTGATTCGAGAATGAAAGATGGTATAAGGATCGAAAAAAGGTAAGGATAATGTTCTCGTAGTTCAGCGGTACAGTGAGTGTCCCACTGTTTCGCGGTAAAGTCGGACGAGACAGTGAGTGGTCACAGTCCGTAGGAAAAAAGATGTCGGGTAGTACAGTGACAGGTATATGGACCTCGCAAGTCCCCCATGGGTCATGACTATATGGCATGGCCTATAGCATGTGTGTACCGGGTATTTCTTGGCCAATGCATTGCATTTATTTTCATCATTCATGTACTTCATCATTCCTCTATGTGCTATGTGCTTAACTGATTTATCTGATTTCTAACTGGACTTCATGGAAATATGTTAAGAAATCATTGTTAAGGTGTTTTAACTCTAACGTCACACTTAACACTTCTTTAGTGTTTATATGCTTTATACATGTTTCCATCATCGTTGGCCTATGATACCTACAAGGTACTAGTGTTGTACTCATACTACACTTCTGCACTCTTTTTTTGATGTACAGATACCGATCCCTGTTCCAGCTCAGGAACTCGTGGCTGGTTTTGAGGCTTTGCATTCGACACATTAAGGATGAGCTACATAGTTGACTCGTAGACCCTGGACATCTCTTCTTTATGTATTTTCAGTTTTTTTTTTACATACGGTGATATTTCGTCCAACGGGACTTGTATTCAGACATTTCTAGTGCTCTTGTACTTCTAGACAAGGTTTTAGGGGTTATATAATCTAGTGCTCTTGTACTTCTAGACCAGGTTTTAGGGGTTGTATAAGACTAAGTTTCTCTTTCCGCACTTATCTTATGATATGACATTATTGGATTATGTTTTAGTGAATGGTTGTTCTCTTATTATTCATCCAATGTTTTGAAGACTATTTGGGAATGGATCGTCTACCGTTGAGATAGTGTATATGCTATCATCGCTCAAGAATTGGGTTGTGACAATTTGGTATCAGAGCTTTAGGTTCACCGATCTCATGAATACAAGAACAATGTCTAGTAAAATCTTACGGATCGGTATGTAGACGTCCGTACCCATCCTCGAGAGGCTATAAGACATTTAGGAAACTTCCATTCTTTCATTCCTTTCGTGCTAACTTATTCAAGATAAATATCTGACTTCACATTCTATTCTGTCACAGATGGTCAGGACACGCGCGGATGCAGCTAGAGATGAGGCACCGGCATCGGCACTTGCTGCCAAAGCTATAGCGCATGGTAGGGGCCAAGTTAGAGGTTGTGGCAGGGCTAGACCCCATGGAGCAAAGACCGACCAGAGGTTGAACACTAGTGGCGGGTTAGACCTATGCTAGATCGATGTCACCCGAGTAGGAGATTAAGCATGAGATTGAGCATGAGGACAAGCCTATGGAGTAGGAGAGGCGGGGACCAGCCCAAACACATCCTGAGATCATTGCTACACTAGTGCTACAGGGTGCCATGGTGCGCATTTTGGGCCTACTTGAGGGTTTGACCCAGGCCAGCGCATTCCAGGATGCACCAGTTGGGTCACAGACCAAGGCGGGGGACCAGACACCTGATCAGTTTTAGACTCCATGGATACAGCCTGCTGCTACTGTAGCTCCCCGTATTGATGAGATACCAGTACCTAATTTCGCTCCTTACCCAGTCACTAGACCAGTTATGACACGAGATGGGCAGAAGATGTTTATTCAATTCACCAGGATAGAGATGAAGCCTCCCTGTTTCTATGGTACTCCCGAGGAGGATGCATATGACTTCATCATCAGTTGTCATGAAAGGCTCCATAAGTTGGGTGTAGTGGAGTCGCACGGAGTTGACTATGTTTTTTTTCCAGTTGATTGGGGATGTTAAATTATGGTGGAAGTTTTACGTTGAGTGTCGACCATCTGGGTCTCCTCCTTTGACTTGGACTCGATTCTATCAGGTATTTTTGGAGAAGTATGTTCCCTGTAGTCTGAGAGACAGGAAGAGGGATGAGTTCATTGATTTCGAGCAGAGAGGGTTATATGTTGTAGAGTATGAGTCTCGATGAGTCTTAGTTTCACCCTCTGGCCCGTTATTCTATGTTGTTACTCCCACTAAGGCAGGGAGGATGAAGCATTTTATGAAGGGGCTGACCCTTTTGCTTCGATTGGTCACATTACAGGTAGTAGCTTTTGGGGTTTTGTTTCAAGCAGTGGTGGATCATGCTAAAGACGTCGAGTCAGTGAGATCTCAGGCTCAAGGTAAGGGTAACGACAAGAGGGCACTCAAATTTGGTAGTTTCGGTGGTTTCTCATCTAGGAGCAAGTCACTATGACACAGGTCACCGGTATCATTCCAGTCGCCCCGTTCAGTCCACACTTCAGTATTTAGCGGGCGGATCTTATGGGTACAGTGAGTTCAGTTCTGGGCAGACACCTCAAGGGTCCTATCCGAGGCATTTGGATCGGCGAGGTCATTCAAGTTCTTCCGTATCTTTCAGCAGCTCAAGCCGGGCAAGGTTTGTTTTGAGTGTGGTAGCCCCAGGCACTTCAGGAAAGAGTGCCCCAGACTTAGAAAGGGTAGAGCCCAGCAGGTTTTCGGGTTCAAGCACCTAGACCTCTAGCACCGCCAGCTAAAGAAGGTGGATATTATGGTAGAAAAGGTTCGCAATCTGGCAGAGGTGGTCATTAGTCCAGTAGAGGCAGTTCTCAGTCAGCTAGGGGAGAAGTTCAGCCAGGTTATGGTGATCGCGGGGGTACATAGTCCGAGCACGATCAAGGTCACTTCTATGCTTTTCCTGGTAGACCAGAGGCCGAGGCTTCTGATGCAGTCATCACATGTACTATTTCTTTCTATCGTCGGTAAACTGTGACATTATTTGATCCAGGCTCTACCTACTCTTATGTGTCTACTTAATTTTCTTCTGGTCTGGACATGCTTTGTGAGTCACTTGGTTTTCCTATTACTGTTTCTACTCATGTTGGGATTCTGTAGTGGTAAATCAAGTGTATTGATCTTGTATAGTTACTTTGATAGGATATGACACTTGGCCTGATTTGAAGATTTTATACATGGTGGATTTCGACATTATCTTAGGCATGGATTGGTTGTCCCGTAATCATGCAATCTTAGACTGTCATGCCAAGACGGTTACGTTAGCCATGCCGGGAATCCCTAGGTTAGAGTGGAAGGAAACTACTGGTTGCACGTCGAAGAAGGTTATATCATACCTTAGAGCCCGACGGATTGTCAAGAAGGGGTGTTTGGCTTACTTAGCTTAAGCTGGGGATACTAGTGCGAACACTCCTCCACTCGAGTCAGTGCCAGTGGTGAGGTAGTTTCCCGACGTCTTCCCGGCGGACTCACTAGGTGTTCCACCGGATCGAGATATTAATTTTTGCACTGTTTTGGAGTTGGGAACCAAGTCGTTTCTATTTCGCCATATCGAATGGCACCGAAGGAATAAAAGGAGAAATTGCAAGATATGTTGAGAAAGAGATTCATCAGGCCTAGTGTTTCACCTTGGGGTGCTCTGGTGCTATTTGTGAAGAAAAAGGATGGGAGCATGCGTATGTGTATCGACTACCGGCAATTGAATAAGGTAACCATTAAGAACAACTACCTCATTCCTCGTATTGATGACTTGTTTGATCAGCTTCAGGGTGCTTCAGTCTTTTTTAAGATTGATTTGATGTCTAGTTATCACCAGCCGAAGATTAGGGTGAAGTATATCCCTAAGACGGCTAACCCTCAGATGGCTATCCCTAAGTCGGCTTTCAGGACCCGCTATAGTCATTATGAGTTTTTGGTTATGTCCTTTGGGCTGACCAATACCCCAGCAACCTTTATGGATTTGATGAACGGTGTTTTTAGGCCGTACTTGGATTCCTTTGTGATCATTTTCATCGATGATATTCGGATTTACTTTAGGAGTAGAGAGGAGCATGAGCATCATTTGCGGATTGTACTTAGGATTTTGAAGGAGAAGCAACTTTACGCCAAGATTTTGAAGTGTGAGTTCTGGCTTAGTTTTGTTGCATTTTAGGACATGTAGTGTCTAAGGATGGTATCATGGTGGATCCTAAGAAGATTGAAGCGGTTCATTATTGGTTTAGGCCTGCATCGGTCACCGAGATTCAGAGTTTCATCGGCCTCGCTAGTTACTATCGTCATTTTGTGGAGGGCTTCTCATCTATTGCATCTCCTCTGACCAAGTTGACTTTAAAGAATATGTCGTTCTAATGGTTGGACGAGTTTGTGGCAAGCTTTCAAAAGCTCAAGATTTGTTGACTTCAGCCTCGAATTTGACTTACTTGTAAAAGGAGATGGTTTGCCTATATACTGTGATGCTTCTTGGATCGGACTCGGGTGTGTGTTGATGCCAAAGGAAAGGTCATAGCCTATGCATCGAGGCAATTAAAGGTGCACGAAAATAATTATCCCACTCATGACTTGGAGTTAGCGGTGGTGGTCTTTGCTTTGATGATTTGGAGACATTATCCTTATGGTGTGTATTGTGAGGTATTTACCGACCACCGGAGTCTTCAACAAATATTCAATTAGAAGGATCTCAATTTGAGGCAACGAAGATGGTTGGAGTTGCTTATGGACTGCGATATGACCATTTTTTATCATTCGGGAAAAGCTAATATAATGGCGGATCTCTTGAGTAGGAAGTCAGTGAGTATGGGAATCCTAGCTTGGTTACGGGTTGGAGAGAATCTGTTGTCTATAAGTGTTCAGTCCTTGGCAATAGCATGGTGAGACTTGATATTTCGGAACCTGGTAAGGTTACGATTTATGTGGAGGCACGATCTTCTTTGTTGGAATAGATTAGGCCCCACCTGTTTGATGATGCGAAGTTGTGTAAGATTTGGGACAAGGTGTTACAAGGAAAGCCCAAGGAGGCGATTTGAGATGATGAGGGTGTTTTGAGGATCAAGGGTCGCATATGTGTCCCCCAAGTGGGGAATTTGACTAGATTGATCATGGAGGAGGCTCATAGTTTAAGGTATTCTATCCATCCGGGAGCTACAAAGATGTATCAGGATTTGAAACAGCATTACTGGTGGTGTAGTATGAAAAGAGACATCGCATAGTTTGTGTCTCGGTGTTTGAATTGCCAGCAAGTGAAGTACGAGCACCAGAAGCATGGTAGGATTACTCAGAGGATACCCATTCCCAAGTGAAAGTGTGAACGGATTGCGATGGATTTTATGGTAGGATTACCACAGACTTTGGGGAAGTTGATTCCATTTGGGTCATTGTGGACCGTTTGACTAAATCTGCTCACTTTATACCGGTTCAGAGTACTAACAATTCAGAGAAGTTGGCCAAGATCTACTTTAAGGAGATAATTCATTTGCATGGGGTACCCATTTCTATCATTTCGTATCGAGGGACTCAGTTTACATCACACTTCTGGCAGTCCATGCATAAGGAGTTGGGTACTCGGGTTGAGCCCACCACAGTATTTCACCCTAAGACTGATGGTCAGTCTGAGCGGATGATTCAAGTCCTTGAGGACATGTTACGGGCCTGTATGATTATTTTTGTGGTCATTGGGATCAAATCCTACACTTGGCGGAGTTTTCTTACAACAACAATTACCATTTGAGCTTTGAGATAGCCCCTTTTGGGGCTTTGTATGGTAGGAGGTGTTGTCCACCTGTTGGTTGGTTTAATGCGTTTGAGGTTAGGCCTTGGGGTATGAATTTCCTACGAGATTCCTTGGATAAGATCAAGTTAATTCAGGAAAGGCTCCTCACAGCTCAGAGTAGACAGAAAAGTTATACGGATCAAAAAGTTTGTGATTTAGAGTTCATGATGGGTGAGCAGGTTTTGCTGAAAGTTTCACCCATGAAGGTTTTGATGAGGTTTGGGAAGAAGGGCAATTGGAGTCCGAGATACATTGGCCCTTTTGAGATTGTTTAGCTTATTGGTAAGGTAGCTTATGAATTGGCTTAGCCACCTTGTCAATCAGGTGTTCACCCTGTGTTTCATATTTTGATGCTCAAGAAGTATCATTCGGATAGTTCTCATGTGTTTCAGTGGTATTCGGTGTTGCTTGATCAAAACTTCACTTTTAAGAAAGTGCCGGTTGTAATTCTAGACAGGCAGATTCGGAAGTTGAGGTCCAAGGAGATAACTTCGGTGAAGGTTCAATGGAGGCATCATCCGTTCGAGGAGGCTACTTGGGAGACTAAGTCGGACATGCAAAGTAGATACCCTAAGCTCTTCGTTGATTCAGGTACTTTCCTTCTCTTTACGTTCGAGGACGAACATGTGTTTAAGTGGTAGATGATGTATTAGGTCATTTTGGTAATTTCACCTATTTTTCTCTAAACGACCCTTCCCTTAGCCTTAGTTTGATGTTTTTGATGTGATGGGATGGGTGAAATGGGTGTCGAGACAATCCAATTAGAATCGGAGTGAGAAACCTATGTCTTGAATCCTTAAGTTTGATTTTGGGTGAAACTTTGACCAATAGTTGACTTTCAAGTAAACGCGTCTAGAATCGAATTCTGATAGTTCTGTTAGGTCTGTCAAAACCAAGTTCGGGAAACACCAGAAAAATCTGGTGTTCAGTTGATGGTTTCCTTCTTCGCGATCACATGCCTTGATAGGACAGGCCATCGCGATCCAGAATTGATGCTTATTTCGGATGGGTGAGTCGCGGATTTTCGCGGTCGCATGACTGGTCTCGCGATCGCGATGAAAAATGATTGAACGGTGAAATAAAATCCCCAACTTCAAAAAAATTTCCCCATTCCCAAATTTCAAATTCTAGAGTTCATATTTGAGTGATTTCTGGTGGGATTTGCTCAGCTAGGCTTGGGAGTAAGAATCTAACCTTTATCTTTTTGTTATCTCTTAGATCCTACCATTGATTAGTAGTTAAATCATGATTTGAAGTGGGAAAATTGGGATTTTAGCCCTAGGTTGAAATTGAGGATTTCTTGATATAAGGAGTCAATCCATGAATAGTTTTGCATGATTTTCTGGGATTAGACTATTTGGGTTTTGGGTAAACTAATTTTGAACTAAATTTCTAGTTTTTCCCTTGGGGCTCAAGTTTGGTTATTTTGGGTTCTGGACTAAACCATAGTAATATGGGTGTTGTTAGATTCATGTGACCTCATAGAATACTAATTTGATCATGTTACACTCGATTTCACGATATTATTACCTTTTTGACCTTCAGAGCTTGGGGATGGGATTTTGGGTTGACTTTTCAACCTGAATATCTTTTATCGCTTTATGGGTATCTTTGGACTCGTGTGTTAACGTAGAATTGTGTTTGTTGAGCCTTGCTCATTCTGAGGCGCTTCGGAAGGGGAAGGCTTAGGTTTGATTGTTCGTGGCACTCGTTTGGCATCGAGGTAGGTTACGGTTTACTCCTTTAGACTCCGATTGGAGTGCTTATTTAGTCTATAAATTCTGAAGGGGTATTGGGCGTGATGGGGGTCCCACCTTAGTGATTGCGATGGGTACTTGGGTGGGTACCGGTGTACACTGTTGGGTAGTTAGAATGACGGGGAAAGCATGTTGAGCCTTCGGGCATGGTTGTAGTGATAAATCCACTTAGGTTAGTATGATTGTTGTTTATGTGGGCTATGATAGCCATTATTCGACTTATACTTGTTTGATTAAATTGATTACCTCATCGCTCCTTATCTCGCACAGTTGTTGAAGGAAATGATTCTGGTTTATGAGTTGGCATAAAACTGCTTGACGATTCATATTCATTCTAGAAATTCACGTTGTTGCTGTCATGGGATATTATGCATTGTTGCACTCATTTACCAGTTATTTATATGATTATTTGAATAAGCTATGTTGATTTTGCACGCCTCAAATCTGGGAGGCGTGGCCAGCACCCGCTGCCTTACTTGCCAGAGCGTGCTACTCTATAACTCTCAACATGCCTAACAAGTAAACCAGGACAGCAAGGCCAATATGTACATCTGCAAGCAACAAAACCCAAAACAATATATACACAGGGCCGACAAGGCCACTACTGACATACTATACTCATAGGACATATCTACAAGCCTTTAAGGAGAATACAATTGTACTGTGGTCGAGACAGAGCTCCGACCTACCCACGTTGTCTGTACATACACAACGATTCCAACTCTAAACATGGAAACTCTGGATAAAATGGAGCTTCCCAATTCGCTGAACTCTGGTACTCCTACTGAAGGGTCTTTCTGGCTATCTGTCAGAACCTGCAGGGATGAAATGCAGCGCCCCCAGTAAAAGAGACGTCAATACGAATAATATACCGAGCATGTAAGGCAACAGAATATAATCGAAAGCCGTAATACTGAAAGTCAGCTGAGGAGACAAAGATAATCTGGGCATAACTTATCTTTATATGATTCCTATAACATGCACTACACTATAACAGTAGACGGCCTTATCTAGGCATGGCATGTACATATCTAAACTATAAAATATCCCCAAAGGCAAATGTAAACAGCCCCGAAGGCAAATTGTATCTCCGTATAGCCCTGAAGTCGATGCACATATCTGTATAGCCCCGAGGCAAATGCCTAGCCCCGGAGGCAAATGTATATTATGATGAATGCATAGCCCCGAAGGAAAACTGTATCTCTGTATAGCCTCAAAGACAATGCGCATATCTGTATAGCCCCAAAGGAAAATGTATATGATGATGAATGCATAGCTGTTACACCTCAAAAATTTTTGGGTCATTCGCAAACCAACGTAAGCTCGGAGAGGTCATGGGACCATTATAAGGTTAAGTAGTAGTCTTAACAAGTGTTAAAAAAGTGTCTAAAGGTTCTGGGATCGAGATAATCGAAGAAAATACGTTTGTCAAAATTTTGGGAAAAATCTGGCAGAATTTTGGACAGAAATTTTGGGTCAACTTTAGAGAGGTATATCTCCTAGGATATCCGGAGTTTTGAGGTGTTTCAAGAGCCTAAAATGAAGTTCGTCGAGTGTAGTTTCCAACGCAACAAACCATTTGTCAATACGACATCAGAGTAGGGAGTTATGGGCATTTTAAGACGGACTGCCAGAAGCTCAGAATCTACGCGAATTCTCTAGAAACTCACTTAAGCCCACTAATTCGGCCCAATGGAGCCTAACCCGACCCACATACCTATAAATACCCCTCTAACTCATTATTTTTCACCATTTCCCATCTCCACACCTCTCTAGAACTTTCCACAACATTCATCCAATATCCAAATCTCCCTAAACATATCCCAAATCCTCTAGAATCTTCCTTCAACTTCCACAACATGCACATATATTCCTACAAGTCTATATGACAATTTTGGTCATTTTTATTTCATTTTTAACATATTCTCAAGTCCTAGGAAGTCCTAGAAACTTCTCCAAACATATTCCAACATATTTCCAAGCCTAAACCAAGGATCAAAGTGAAGATTAAAGTGGTTAAGGGTTCCAAGTGAGGTCTAGACTTGTCTCCTCTTCTTGAAGATGTTTGGGTGAGTATTTTAAGGTGGAATAACCCTGGAATTGAAGTGTTCTTGAATTTTGAGGTAAGATTTCATCTTAGTTTCATGTTTATGAATTTGTGTGGTAATTATGTTAAGATTTGAGGAGAATAAAAATTGGAGGAAAAGTTCAAATATGCATTTGATGATATCTTGAGTTGTGAATTAACTTGAGTTATAATTATTAGTATGTTTTGAGCAAAACCTTGTTATGAGGGATAATAATGATGTTAAGGAATTGTCGTATACGAGTGTATAAGGGGTTGTATGAAGTTGTTATTATGGATTGATTATGAAAACAAGTTTTGGGATTGAATTGAGTATAGTTTGAATGTAATATTTTGATTATGGGATTGTTAATGTATTATTGTGCTTTGGGAGTTGTTTTGAAGATTGGAGGGAGTAGAAGATATAGGGGAGATACTACCCGAATTTCGGCAGATTCTAATGTGGTTTAATTTGAAGGCTTAAGATAAACATGTGACGATAAGCCTAACAATAGTATGAATTCTCTTGAATGTATATTTATGAGCTTGGGAGGATAAGCGTTAAGTAGTTAAGGAGACCAAAAAGGTATGTTAAGGCTAGTCCCTTTCTTTCTAAAGGCATGATTCCTTTCTTATGAACCTATACGTGTTTTTCATAAAATTCTTATTCCCAAAAGCTAGAAGTTCATAATTCTTAGAGTTTCTTATAATGCTAAAGACAAGTATGTTCCATGATGATAATAATGATGATGATGATCCCATTCGAGAGATTCCAACGCTTATGGTTTTGATGCCATTATGAGATTATTAAGCTTATTTCATGATTTTCTTGATTTTATTCATTGTTGTTGATCTCACCTTATGATAATTGTTCGTTCAAGGTGAGATATAGCGATGATGATTGCTCCATAATATAAATCGGAGGTTACCGACCTTACGTCACTCCGATAGAGTTGTAGCTTTTAATTGGGCTCTCATGCATGCTATATGTATTTATATATGTAACTTTTATAATACCGTGCCTACATGGCTGGTCATGATATTATATACAACCGCACCTACATGGTCGGGCATGATACTATATATATATAATTGTAGGCGCGGGCATGATACTATATATATAATCGACCCTTAGTGGCCGGGCATGATACTATATATATAACTGACCCTTAGTGACCGGGCATGATACTACATATAACCGACCCTTAGTGGCCGGGCATGATACTATATATAACCGACCCTTAGTGGCCGGGCATGATACTATATATAACCGACCCCTAGTGGACGGGCGTGATACTATCTATATATATATATATATATATATGTATATATATAACTGAGCCTCAGTGGCCGGGCAGGATACTTTATATATGTATATATGAAAAAGTCTTTTTTTTAAAGCCAAGCATGCATGACATCCGCCTTAAAAAGGAATTCAGAGGCACAGGTTGATCTCTTCTATATTATGTTATCTTCATACTTTCATTATATGGTTACTCATGCCTTACATAATCAGTACATTATTTGTACTGATGTCCTTTCTTGTGGACGCTGCGTTCATGCCGGCAGGAAAGCAAGGAGGCGGGTCAGATCCTTAGGAGCTTCATTAGCGGAGTTTCAGAAGGGCTCCATTTGCTATGGAGCTGCAGTTTATTGGTACTACTCTTGTGTATATATATACTTGGGCATGGCGGAGTCCTGCCCCGTCTTCCTGAATTCTTGTATTCTATATAGAGGCTCGTAGCCAGATGCTTGTAGCTAGAAGTCCTATATAAATATCAGTTCATATTGTTGTATTATATTACGGCAGCCTTGTTGGCTTGTGTTTATGGGCATAGCTATTGATGATCATATAAAGATGTGTCACTATCTTGTAATATGTGCCCTTACAGAGTATGTCACGACCCGAGCTACGGGCCATGATGGGTATCCGGGGCTAACCACCGAACACCGCTCATATTATTACTCATCTGCTCTCATTCAAGTATATATATATATATATATATAATAATCATTAACATTTGAAGCATATTTACTTTTATAAACATAAACCCTCTGGCTATCAAAATGATATATACATGCATATACATAAAAGCTATGGGACCATACTACCCACACTGCGTATCTACGAGCCTCTACTAAAGTATTAGACATATGGACGGGACAGGACCCCGTCGTGCCCAATCATGAATATATATATATATATATATATATATATATATATATATATATATATATATATATATATATATATATATATATATATATATATATATATATATATATATATATGCACCAAAAGAATAATCAATGGCACTTCCGAAAATGGAGTGCTCTCAAATCGCCTACTAGCTCACTACGAGTCCGGATCACCTCCTCCTACTGTGGGCGTGAACACGTATCCAAAGAAAAGGACGTCGCACGAATATTGTACTTGAGTATGTAAGGGCATAAACAATGATAAGACATCAATGAAATAAGGAGGCATCAAATGAAGAGCAATCAGATCGATCGAATCATAAAGGAAGTAATACATGCCGGCTTACTTTCATACTCATCATTATATCATATATGCATAAATGTATAAAATTTTGACCATATAGGTACGATGTGACAATCAATAATATTAGCATTAGCATTAGCCTGCGTCCAGGCCTCCCGCGTCCGGCGTAACATCTCATGCCGCCCACTAGTGGTGTCTGCCCATGACATTTAGCCATGGTGTGTAAATGTTCGCCTTGGCGGTATTTGCCCGCCATATAGGTGCGGTGTAATATCATCATCATATGCTCATCATAATATGCTCATCATAATATACTTATCATAATTCATCATAATGCATGCATGGAACTCGTGGACAACTATATCTTATCGAGGTGACGTAAGATCGTGAACCCCCGATTCCATTATGGAGCATTTACAAGCATTCTGCCTCACCTTGAAGGAACTAGCATATAAGGTGAGTGTATACAATAATTAACATCAACAGGTTATGGATGGCATCATTAGCTTTATAGGAACATCATATCATGGACTATAACCTCTTTAGACTATAGCTTATCATCATCATTATCTTACTCATAGTGTATCTCTTGTCTCACATAGCTATGCATGAACAAGGACTCTTAGTTTTCTTGAAGATAGGAGATTCATGAAGAAGGAGGAAATTCATGCCATAAGATTCATGCCTTAGAAAGAAGGGATTAGCCTCACATACCTTTGTCGTTTAACTACTTTATCACGTGCTCGTTCTCCCTTAATGCACTCGTTTATACCTTCAAGGGAATTCGTATCGACATTAGCTATACAATTATAGGAACGAGCTTACTAAAGCTAGGGAAAATTGGGCAGCATTTCCTTTGTTTATACTACTTTCCTCCATATTCCATATCAACTCCCAACATTCATAATAACAATCATAATATCGTAAACAATAAGCATCATTTGATTACATTGCTCACAATTCATAATTTCACTACAATTCTCCACAACCATGACCAAAGTCCATTATCGCGTTCCTTCTCATACAATACTCATTCCGTGTTCTAAATGTCATTTATAACGTATTTATAATCTCAACACAACCATTTTCATGATTCCATCCAACTACTACTCAATAATAACACTATTCACACATTTATGACCCATTTTCTATACTCTTCTACAATCCATGTGTTTCAACCTACCAATACTTCAAACAACATAGGAAGATCATGAAACTTACCTTAGATGATGGAGGAATAATCCTTGAATGGTAATACACCTTTTTCACCAAAACCCTATTTCATCTCTCTTGGGATTTCTTGATTTGGATGAAGCTTTTAATGGGTGAAAATTCATACATATGATTTCACATCTCCATCGGAATATCTTAATCCGTATAATTTCTACCGACCGTTTTGGACCGTATATTTGGTTCAAACATGTCATGGGTTTACGGCTGGACATAGTCCAACTAATTGCTAGTTATTACTTTGGTTGTGATCCTTATGAAACTTTCTTAACACTTGTTTAACACTTCAATATCATTCTCTAAGGGACGTTATAACTCTTCCTCAAGGTATCATTAGTACGTTGTTAACTCAATACTGGAAATTGATACACTCAACTTATAACTCGTCCTTAACAACTTTCTTTCCTTAACTCGAATGTCTTTGAAAATCTTAATTAGATCAAATACTATTTCTTACTTGCCCAACCTCGCATCATGTATGATCACCTATTAATGGTATAACGCACGTTGATCCCAACAAGGTTGATATACGTCTAATGGATCATGTTTAGGTATGTCTTAATCCGATGATTTTGGTAAAAGTTGGGTTTTTAGTAACTAATTGCTAGATATTACCGGTAAAAGAAACTATAAGAGATCTGATCATGGGCATTGATCTATTTCCCATTATATGAATAAATAAGAATCTCTAGATTATTTCTTTCTATGATTTTCCCAAATATAAGAAAGTAGCTATGAAGAATGATTAATCATGCCAAGTAAATTCTTCTTATTCCTAAGTGAATTTATTAAACAAAGTTTGAAGCTTTGAGTTCTTGTTGTTTATTCTTACCAACCCTAATTATTTTTCCAAATAAATCAAGGTTTTTGGCTTTAATTAATGTTTGCAACCATTAATTATGAATGAAGAATGAAGAATAACCAAAACCTAATAATCCATTATTGTATATCAATCACAAACCCAATCACAAAACACCCATCAATTGGGTTCACAACCCTTGTAAGGAAAATTAGCTACTCATAGAAGGAGAAGAACAATAAGAAGTAATAGAAATCATAATGCTTACAATTGATTGTTTGGAATTGAATAGAATTGAATTGTAATTGTTTGTAATCTCCCAAAATACTTCAAAATTATGAATAGCTAATACTAGGGA
>NW_026727235.1:0-34518 GCF_029784015.1 Lycium ferocissimum | reverse complement strand
GGGCCGAAGGCCCTTCCTTTTGTTCTCCAAGGTTTAATTTTTCTTTTTAATGGAAAATATGACTAATTAGTCATCTTACACAAGCTTATATAACTCATCCATGTGTACCATGGCCCACACATAGGTTGGACCAATTAAATTTGGCCACAAAAATGTGTGGGGACCATTTCCGAAGCCATACGGCCAACACGGCCAATTTTCATGATTTACCAACTTTCCAAAATTTCACTTCTAGCCCCAAATTCTCATGAAATGCTTAACTTTCCATAATTCACTTTTAACCCCAAATTTTCCTTATTCCAAATTTACCCTTAACACTCCATACCAATGAAAAGATGAATATGCACCTGTGCATTAAAACAAAAATCAACAAAAACCGAAAATTAAAAGTCTTGTCCATAACTTGTCGCAATCAACTTAGAATATTTCAACGTACAAAGTACGGGGTATAACATCCTTTCCCCTTTAGGAACATTCGTCCTCGAATGTTCAACTTGTCGTACGGGGTCTTAAGGATCTCGATTTAAACTTTTCCTTCTTGTAATTCCCTTTTACTCGACTTGTAACATTCTAGGCACATTATCTCGGGTCGTCTCTTAATCTTTAACTCAACCCTTCCTTATTCGTTCCATAGCTTGTTTTTCTGTTTCATACTTGCCTTTGTATTTTAGCTACATAGATCACATCATAAACTTGGCCACTTCCGCACTAGGCTTCACTTATTTTCATAACAACCCTCATTATATTCACATTATGTCTTATTCGTAACCAATCCCATAATATAACACTTCTTAACCCTTTACCCTTTTTAGTCCACTTTATCCTTAATATCTCATAGTATGTTATCAATATATCCATATCCATCACCAATATTTTTCCTCCTTACTCTTGTCTTAATCATACTATTACTTCTTTCTCGAGGTCAGCCATACTCGCAACTTACTCAAATCTTACCATTACGGTGGACACGGCCTTTCAAGTCGCATTACAAACCTACATCTCATTTTCTCTTTATTTACGGGAAAATTTTTTTATCATATTTCTTACTACCTCGAAACACAGCCACAGAAAAAATACCAATAATGCCTACGGGGCAAAATACATATATACATATCATATCACATCGCGGCCACACGGGGCTCCCAATATCATCAACGGTACACAAATGATAAACATACCTCGTATGCCCAACTCAAACGGCACCTGTTACACTTTCTTGTTTACTTTCCCCCTTTAATCTTCAACCTGTATTTCAATCAAAACTTCAATATCTTTCCCAACATATATTTTTCATACCTTTGCTTACCTGCGTGCTTTGAAGTTTCCAATATCGCTAGTCACTCTCTTCTGTCGCTACCATTCTTCTGCTGAAATCAAAGGTTAGTATCAGAAGTCTCATTTCCTATGACTTGGCTCTATGGCACGATCTCAGATGTGAAAGAAGAATAACCATCCTAGATGCCCCGTAGCCTCCTGTTTATAAATGTGGCGCGCAACACACCATAAACAAGACTCTATTGACACGACTTTGCGTACAACCCCTAGGACGAGGCGCCCGATACCAATTTGTCACACCCCACTTTTTCGATAGGGCATGATGGGCACCGACCCTTACTTAGGGCGAGCGAACCCGGCCCCTACGGTCATACTCATAATCATCACTTTTGGGCAAAACATGAAACAAGTACATAATGAAATTTTTTTTCGAAAACAAACATGCCTTTCATCTTATCAAATCAAATGAAACCCTCGTAGCGCAATTAAATCGTAATCATAAAATGTAACAATAAGCGTAATGATACATCGGCTTACATACCGCTTACAAAACGGACATCTCATACACACGACAATCGGCTCGCAAAGTCTCTACCATAACTTCGAGATACCATACAAAAGCACTCGGACACCGGCGGCGCTCCGAGGGATGGAGCTCTCGCCAATCCGGTACCGGAACATCTTCTCGGCGAACATCATCTATCGTACATGGGTACACAACGCGGCATGAAACGCAGCCCCGAAGAAAGGGGTCGATACGGAATATGTGCGAGTATGCAAAGCATGAAATACAGAAAACGAAGTCATAACTGAAGTACGGAGTACAGAAAGTGAGCACAATAGCCAGAATACCAAAGTGCTTGCATCTGACATGCAAATCATACATAAGAAGTACATAAGACAAATATGATAATCAAAATGCCAAAATGCTTCGCTTTCTCTGAAAAACATTTCTGTCTCATATATACGGAAAATCAAACATATAATATGAGCTGACATTAACCGATGTGGGATTCGCCTAAACCAGTGTGGAATTTGCCTCACCACCGGGTTTGCCCTTTGCCATTTCGATACCCCGAGCCGATCATAATCCAGATCGTCAAAATCACATAGCATATGCACACATATCGTGTCCGGCCCTCTAGTGAGGGACTGACAAATAAGATCATATCATCATATTATCACATATCATATCACATATCATTATGTCATCATATTATCACATCACATACCACATATGGTCCGTAATGGGACCCGACGGACAGAACATGGTCGTCCCTCCTACCTCGGGCGCCATAACACATCATACTTCAGAAGACTTCATATCTCCAAAACCCGACATACCGCGGTCAAATATCCAGCGGTCAATGTCACCCGACATACCGCGGTCAAATATCCAGCGGTCAATATCACCCGACATACCGCGGTCAAATATCTAGCGGCAATGTCGCATACCGCGGTCAAAAATTCAGCGGCAATATCACATATACACGGTACCCGGCCCTATAGCAGAGGGGCTCGGCGAACCGGATACATCATACTCCAGAATATAATATAGCGCGCACGATAACATACCGGCCCGGGACTCGGCGAATGAGGTAATAACAGAATGCACGAGCAGAATCATGGGAAATCATATGCAATGCAAAACACTTACAAAGACCCAACAAAGATAATCAAAGCGAGCTATTATTTACCACCCAAGATAATAGTCAAAATAGAT
The DNA here is from genome assembly GCF_029784015.1 of Lycium ferocissimum. Classification (NCBI taxonomy): domain Eukaryota; kingdom Viridiplantae; phylum Streptophyta; class Magnoliopsida; order Solanales; family Solanaceae; genus Lycium; species Lycium ferocissimum. The sequence goes on along the minus strand of NW_026727235.1, from coordinate 31,520 downwards.
TTTCTTCCGAATATCACTCGGGAACATATCAAACCGAACATCAGGAACTATAGTCACGTATCAAAATCACATACATAAAAATCCTTATTTCAGACTCTACAAATCAATAAGTAATTGTCACGACCCAACTAGGGGCCGCGACGAGTACCCGATAAATAGGTCACGGAACCCGCCATAGAATGTCTTGTTCTTATTACTAAGTGGGCATTATGGTCACCGGCATTTTTTTCACAAGTCATTACGCCGATAATAGCGATACATGTAAACGAGTAAGAATTTTCTTGCCGTACCGAAATATCACCACGGCGACAAAACAACTTTATGAAACATTTTTACATATGCGTTACGAGCCTCTAAACAAAGACAAGTAATTATAAGTTCGACTACATTAAATATATACGAATATCAAGACCCAAAACAAGAATCGTTTACGAACAAAGCAAGCGCCTTTCACCGTGAAGTTACCGGAAATTTCCTAGGGGGTCGAGCCTTTCGTCGGCTTTGTATACATAGCGGGGCATGACAGCCCCCATCAAAGGGGGGGTCGGTACGAATAGTGTACCGAGTATGTAAGCCATGAAAAATAATATAATAAAGCAAAAATATGGGCTCATAATAACAACTTACTTGCGATCATATAACGAGATAAAAAGGATAAGTACCGTAATTGCTTTCGAGCGGATGTCATGCTTGCTTATCATATATTTTATTCAAAACATTTCGTAGGCATATACATGTGAAAATAACAAGTCATGTCGCCGAAATTTAGGCTTTCCACACGTGTCGCGACACCGGCATCCGCGTCTTAAACAACATGGAATTACCATATGCCGGTGACTGGTGGCAATGCGTCTATAGCGCAACAAACGCATTCTAATATTAATTCTTTTCCGTTTGCGTATACATATCATATACATGTCATTCGACTACATATCATATAACATCGACGCCCACGTAAAATACTAATCATGTGTCTATCAAATAAGATTCAGTAATGCTTCGGTCCACCGATTACCTTATCAACCAATAACCACGGTCACTTCAAATCACCTTGAAAGAACAAGCATTTAAGACGAGACTAGCAATGAACCAACAACACCACAAGAAAACTTAAAAACAAAGATTATAAAGTTTCAATACAACAAGATTAATGGAAATCCCATTAAGCCTTCATTTTACAACATAGACTCGAGTGACAAACATGAAAACACGGTCATTATGTCCCATTGGGTCATCCACTTATACTGGTTTCAAGACATTTCTTGATTTCGAATTTCAATGCCTTCACGTTTGAACATCATTTTACTTTAAAGCACAAGTTTTGGGTTCAATTCTCCATGAATAGTGAATAGGTTTAGGTGTCGTTTCCGAGGGGTCCATAATTTTTCATTTTTTTTCCGAGGTCACTGGATTTGACCTATACTAACTAGGACATGCCATATGAAGGACAGGTAGGCTTTACATACCTTTTACGCCTTATCCACGTCTCCAAACTCAACTCACAAGTTCTTAACATCTAAAAATTGGTCATGTTTGCCAAACATGATTAGTGCCTTTCCACTTGAATTCTTAAAATAACACTTGGCTACCGAGATTTGCAGCACAATGGATCCTCTATAAATACTCCAACCCACCAAGTTGCTTAGGCCCTTTCAATCAACAACAGAGAAGAAATAATTTTTTTGATGGAGATTTTTGGACCTTAATACTCCAACAATATAGCAACAACAACTTCATTTTTTTCCTTCTCCATTTTTCAAATTCAAGCACAACAATCCAATTTTCATTCCTCCAACCATTAAATCTTTATCCTAACATTATAAAACCTTCCATAACAACAATTTCCATTCTAATTAAAATCAATTCATCCCAACTTTTCACTAGCGAATTCGGCAACACACCCCTTATGAGCATACTTTTCATGAGCTTCCATATTTTCCCCAAATTTTCCTTATTCCAACATAAAAATTAACTCAATTTCTCATGCAATGAATATGCACACAACACACACACACACACACACCCCCGCCCCGCACACACTCACATATGCTTGTCCATACCTTTTGTGTCACTTGCCTCGACTATTCCAACGTACAAATACGGATGTAACATCCTCCCCCTTTAGGACATTCGTCCTCGAATGTTGAATTGGCACTTGGAGATCGGTGTTACCATACCTTCTTGGGATTTCCCTTATGGTTGTCGTACACAATCATTTAAAACATCTCGTTCAAATACCTTGGTTGACTTATACTTTCTTGTTATACCATACTTCATAGGACGCCGTAATTTTAGCTCATCCTTTTTGGCCATCTTCCGCACTTGGTTGTTCTCTATATTTTCATCGGCAACCCTCTTTACGTCTCCGGTCACCCCATATACTCTAATATCATCTAGGCTACCCTAACCTCACATTTGTCCTCCATCTTATACTTTATCAAATTTTTGGGATATATCCATCACTGGTCATTTTTCCCATCATGGAATTGCTCCCTTTCTAAAGACGCTTAACCCCCGAAACGTTAACGTTACGGTATCCGACACGCTAGTATATTTACATCCACTCCCTTTATTTAAGGCTTTGTCACGTAATCCTTACTACCTCCGGTTGGAGTACTACCAATAATGCCTCACACGCGCCGAACGTACTTTTCTCTTAATTACCATTTTAGCCACACTCGGCCCAACACTCGTTTAAGCATGTCGTATGCGTATAACTAACTTTTGTCCACTTTTCTAGATTTTTCTCGACTTATAAAGAATGACACATGGCAATCAAAACTTCAATATCGATCACGCATATATTTATCAATGCCTTAGGGTACACAGTAGTCGCGTCTTTGGAGGGCTCCAATATCTATTAAATGTCGTCTCGTCAGTGCAAATATGCGAAGTCTACCGAGGACTTGGCTCTATCCTCTCGGATCGACCAAGAATAACCATCCTAGATGCCCGGGAGCGTCCTGTCCCATAAATGTGGCGCACGGTCGACGACGAACCGAGAGCGGATCCGCCGGGGCCGACGTTCCCTAGGGCCTCTCCGGTCCTCCGTGCAATTTGTCACGCCACTGGTCGATCGACCACGGCATGATGGGCAAGCGACCCTTACCGGGCGGCAGCACCGCCTGCACGGTCACCACTCGAGCCGCATCGCGGTGGGGGCGGCAAACGTGAAACAAGTACATAATGAAATTTTTTTTCGAAAACCGGGCTGTCTTATGGGGACCCCCGAGCAGGCACTCGATCATTCATAAAAAATCTTCGCGATAAAGGCCCGTCCCCCTCTATACTCACTTAGGCTCTCAAAGACACGCCCTTTCTGCGAAAGCCCCATCCGAATCCGCCGCCCTCCGGACTCGGCGGCGCTCGGCCCCTCCCAATCCGGCGTGAACGCGAGCAGCGATAGTCATCCCGTCCTGAAGTGAGGCTGTCAAGCATTCTCTAGCTAAATGTGGCCCTAGCCCTCTCACGTACTGGTGCACACGATCCCCCATATCCGCTACCATAGCTGGGGCGTACCTGGCTAGCGAGTCAAAACGGAGGCTGTATTCCCGAGCACTCATATTTCCCTGTCTGAGATTCAAGCCAACATGCTTCGCTCTGGCCCGTCGAACCTCCTCGTGGTAGGTAATGTCGAAAATGCAAACTATAATATGGTGAACTCGCCGCACGGGGGAGGCGCATTTGCTCCCCTCGAGGATATCCAATTATTATACCATGCCGAACCGCTATATCCCGCAATCTATACGAGCCAACACTACCGACTCGGTCTCGAAGCATGTATTATCTTCAGCGTTCTCACATTTCATCCAAAAAGCTTTGTCCCTCCTCTCGATTTCGATCCATAGAACTCGGAGGATTTAGGGAGATAAAATCACGGCTCGGCGGCCGCCGCCCGTCCCCTTGGCCCGTGTCATCATACCGCCGAAGCTTCATATCTCCAAAACTGGCCGCGGTCAATAGCTTCCGGTATTACACCGCTGGCCCGCGGCCGCGGGTCCGGAGCTCTCCCCGCCCGCTCGATATCAGGGGAGCTGTAGAAGCCTCGTTGTGGGACTCGCCCACTTCCATTCCGCCGGCGGCTCACATTCAACTCTTTCTCCCGGCCCACCCTCTTGCCCTTCCGGCCGGCCGTATACTTCCTCTCACGGCATAATATAAGCACGAAACCATAACGCGAGGATTAAGAAAGAATATAGAACCGGTAACATAGCTCTATCGCACGATCCGGAATGCAAAGAAGGTCATATTTCCTAAATGCCCGCAAAATCCCGTTTATAAGTATGGCGCGCTACACACCCATAAACGGGACTATACACGTACACGGCTCGTAAAAAATCCTAGGACCGACCGCTCGATACCATTCGTCACGACCCAACTAGGGGCCGCGACGAGTACCCGATACTTGTACCGGGCACCCCCTGTCGTATGTCTTGTTCTTATTACTAAGTGGGCCGTATGAACACTGGCATTTTTTTCCACAACATCGCCGATAATAGCATACATGTAAACGAGTAGTAATGATCGTATGCAAATATCACACGGCGACAAAGACAACTAGGTTATGAAACATCCGACCGTACATATCGTCTACGAGCCTCTAAACAAAATACAAGTAATTACAAGTGGCTGACTTTGCGGAGTTCAAATATATACATAAGAGTAGTACCCAAAACAGTAGCTCCGGAACAACTGGAGCGCCTTTCACTGTACGGCTGGAAAGCTCCTAGGGGTCGAGCCCGTCAACCTGTCTACCTGCGTGGCATGAGACGCAGCCCCCGAGGAAGAGGGGTCAGTACGAATAGTGTACCGAGTATGTAAGCCATGAAAAATAATATAATAAAGCAGGTAACATATGGGCAATAATAACATGTGGGTACAAAGATCATATAACGAGATAAAAGGACAATCTGTACCTGTAAGTGCCTTTCGGCGGATGTCATGCTTGCTTATCATATATTTTTATTCAAAACATTTCGTGTCATATACATGTGAAAATAACAAGTCATGTCGCCGAAATACGTCGGCTTCCCACATGTGTCCCGCGTCCGGGATGGAATTACGCCAGCTGACCAGGTGGCAATGCGTCTATAGCGCAACAGTATCCATTCCCCAAAATTCCCCATTTGCATATACATATCATATACATGTCATATACATATCATATAAGCAAGATGCATAAGAACCCAAAGAAAGTCATGTGTCTATCGGGGTGACGTAAGGTCGTAGCCCCCGATTACCTTATGGAATAACCACGGTCACTTCGTCTCACCTTGAAAGAACAAGCATTATAAGACGAGACTAGCAATGAACAAAACACCACAAGAAAACTTAAAACAGGATTATAAAGTTTCAATACAACAAGTAATGGAAATCCGGTATGCACGTATATCGAGACTCGAGTGACAAACATGAAAACACGGTCATTATGTCCCATTGGGTCATCCACGAAGGTTTCAAGACATTTCGATTTCAATTCCAAGGGTCTCGACGTTTGAACATCATTTTACTTTAAAGCACAAGTTTTGGGTTCAATTCTACTGAATGAATAGTGAATAGGTTTAGGTGTCGTTTCCGAGGGGTAGGACTTTTCCCGAGGGTCGGATTTTGACCTATACTAACTAGGACATGCCATATGAAGGAGAGGTAGGCTTTACATACCTTTTACGCCTTATCCACGTCTCCAAACTCAAGCTCCAAGTTCGCAAAATCTACAAATTGGTCATGTTTACCAAACATGATTAGTGCCTTTAGACTTGAATTCTTAAAATAACACTTGGCTACGAAATTTCGGCAGCACCTCCTCTATAAATACTCCACTCCACCAAGTTCAACTTGGCCCATTTCAATCAACAACAATCCGGGAATTCAACCGCCCAAACTAACAACCACAATACCAACAACAATATAAGCAACAACAACAACATTTTTTTCCTTCTTTCAAATTCAAGCACAACAATCCAATTTTCATTCCTCCAAACCATTAAATCTTTATCCTAACATTATAAAACCTTCCATAACAACAATTTCCATTCTAATTAAAATCAATTCATCCCCTCTTTTCACTAGCTTGAATTAAGCCAACACACCCCTTAAGCATACTTTTCATGAGCTTCCATATTTTCCATGCACCACAAATAAAATTAACTCAATTTCTCATGCACACAATACACAACACACAACACACACACACACCCTCACGGCACACACTCACATATGCTTCCATACGCAACTTGTGTCACTTGCCTCGACTTACCCGAGGGTACAAAATACGGGATGTAACATCCTCCCCCCCTTTAGGACATTCGTCCTCGAATGTTGAATTGGCCTTATCGGGTGTTACCATACTTCGGGGAGGGGGTTTCCCTTATGGTTGTCGTACACAATCACTTAAAACATCCGTTCAAATACCTTGGTTGACTTATACTTTCTTGTTATACCATACTTCATAGGACGCCGTCATCCTTTTCGGTCATCTTCCTTGGTTGTTCTCTATATTTGCGGCGTACTGCACCCTCTATTACGTCTCCAGTCACCCCATATACTCTAATATCATCTAGGCTACCCTAACCTCACATTTGTCCTCCATCTCTATACTTATCAAATTTTTGGGATACTTCCCAGGGGGTCACCCATCATGGAATTGCTCCTCTCTCAGCAGACGCTTAACCCTGAAACGTTAACGTATTCTGGTATCCGAACGCTAGTATATTTACATCCACTCCCCCGCACGGGCTTTGTCACGTAATCCAGGGCAGGTTGGAGTACTAGTCACTTTCGACACGCCTTCGGAACGTACTTTTCTCTTAATTACCATTTTAGCCTTCTCGGCCCTTAACACTCATTTCTTGTCTGTATGCGTATAACTAACTTTTGTCCAGGATTTCTAGATTTTCATCGGCAATATAAAGAATGACACGTGACGGTATAGAGTTTAGATCGATCACGTATGTACTTTATAAGGGTAATACGGTAGGTACATCGTTGTCGCGTCTCCGGAGGGCTCGGGGATCCTTTAGTTGTCTCGTCAATGCAAATATGCGGTTCGATACCAAATACACCGCGCTCTCTCTCTGCCCTCGACCACGATCCTTACATTTTTCGTCCCAGGAGGGCGCGCGGTCGACGACGAACCGATAATATCGTGGGCGATCCTGTCTCTCCTTCCTCCGGGGCTCACGCATCAAGTGGTCGGTCGACCACGGACAAAGCAAGCGCCCGTGTCAAGGTAGCGCCCCCGCCCGTAGCTTACCACATCGAGATGCGTCGCGGTGGGGGTGGCCATAATCTACTTCGGCCGGGCTCTAAAATGCCGGGACACGATGCTCGGCACTCGATCCGGCTTCTCGGATACGGAACTTCCGATGCTCGTCCCCTATGCTCGGCTTGGGCTCAAAGATGCGCTCTTTTTCTTATGGAGCCCCATCAAGAATCACGCTCGCCCTCCTCTTCTTAGCATCTTGCTCCTCCGGAGTTTTGGGCGTGAATATATTGAATGCGAGCGATAGTCATCCCGTGAAGTGAGGTGTCAAGCATTCTCTAACTAAATGTGGCCCTAGCCCTCTCACGTCTTGGCTGCACACGATCCCCATATCATTACCAGCGTCCACGTGCTCACCCGAGTCAAAACGGAGGTCGTATTCCCGAGCACTCGTATTTCCTTTAACATTTCAAGAACATATCGGCTCGGGCCGTCGAACCTCGGTGGTGCCCTAATGTCGCCGAAATGCCTCGGTTCACTCTTCCACCGGCGCATAAGGCGCGTTTGCTCCCCCTCGAGGATATCCCGTTGTTATACCCGGTGGTAGGATTAAATCCCATCGATCTATACGAAGCCAACTGCCGACTCGGTCTCGCATGTATTATCTTCGGCGTTCTCGACATTTCATCCAAAAAGCTTTGCGGGTCCTCACTGCTTCGATCCATAGAACTCGAGGATTTAGGGAGATAAAATCACGGGCTGCGGCGCTCGCCGCCTTCCCTTGGCCCGGTGTCTGCCATTTTCTCAGGCTTGTGCGGCCTACTAACTAACGGGTCGACGGTTGGATAGGTCAACTATCTACCCAAATGCTACCCGCGGCCGCCGGCTGCCGGTGCTTCTCTACACCCATAAATCCGCCGACACGAAAAGCAGAGAAGCCTCGTTGTGGGACTCGCCCACTTCCACTTCCGCCGGTGGCTCGTTCTTCTTATCGGCACCACCCTCTTGCCACCGGCCGAGCGTAACTTTCGCTAACTCTTATGCGTGGAAACCTCGTAATCGAGATTAAGAAAAGAATATAGAACCGGTAACGTAGCTCTATCGCACGATACGGAATGCAAAGAAGGTCATATTTCCTAAATGCCCTGTGACCTCCCGTTTATAAGTATGGCGCGCTACACCCCAACAGGACTCTCACACGGCTCGTAGACAAACCCTCGGACCGACCGCTCGATGCCAGCACGTCACGACCCGTCTAGGGGCGCGACGAGTACCCGATACTTACGCAGCCCCCCTGTCGTATGTCTTGTTCTTATTACTAAGTGGGCCGTATGAACACTGGCATTTTTTTCCACAACATCGCCGATAATAGCATACATGTAAACGAGTAGTAATGATCGACTGTACTGACATATCACACGGCGACAAAGACAACTAGGTTATGAAACATCTGACTGTACATATCTGTCTACGAGCCTCTAAACAAAATACAAGTAATTACAAGTGGCTGACTTTGCGGAGTTCAAATATATACATAAGATATATACCCAAATATAACAGCTCGGAACAACCGGAGCGCCTTTCCATAAATATAGATGGAAAGCTCCCGTCCGGGCATCGAGCCGCGTCAACTTTGTCTACACCGCGTGGCATGACCGTGTGCAACCCCGAGGAAGAGGGTCGCAAGATTCTAGTGTACCGAGTATGTAAGCCATGAAAAATAATATAATATATATATATATGGGCATATAATAACATGTGGGTACAAAGATCATATAACGAGATAAAAGGACAATCATGCACATGGAACAAGTGCCTTTCGGATGTCATGCTTGCTTATCATATATTTTTATTCAAAACATTTCGTGTCATATACATGTGAAAATAACAAGTCATGTCGCCGAAATACGTCGGCTTCCACATGTGTCCGCGTCCGAAAATCCCGCGTCCGGGATGGAATTCACCGTCATGACCCGTGTGGCAAGCGTATCCATAGCGCACGGTATCCATTCCCCCCCGAAATTCCCCATTTGCATATACATATCATATACATGTCATATACATATCATATAAGCGTCATGCATAAGAACCCAAAGAAAGTCATGTGTCTATCGGGGTGACGTAAGGTCGGTAGCCCCCGATTACCTTATGGAATAACCACGGTCACTTCGTCTCACCTTGAAAGAACAAGCATTATAAGACGAGACTAGCAATGAACAATGAACACCACAGAAAACTTAAAACGATTATAAAGTTTCAATAAAACAAGTAATGGAAATCCGGTATGCACGTATATCGAGACTCGAGTGACAAACATGAAAACACGGTCATTATGTCCCATTGGGTCATCCACGAAGGTTTCAAGACATTTCGATTTCAATTCCAAGGGTCTCGGACGTTTGAACATCATTTTTACTTTAAAGCACAAGTTTTGGGTTCAATTCCTGCCGAATGAATAGTGAATAGGTTTAGGTGTCGTTTCCGAGTAGGACTTTTCCCGAGGGTCGGATTTTGACCTATACTAACTAGGACATGCCATATGAAGGAGAGGTAGGCTTTACATACCTTTTACGCCTTATCCACGTCTCCAAACTCAAGCTCCAAGTTCGCCAAATCTACAAATTGGTCATGTTTACCAAACATGATTAGTGCCTTTAGACTTGAATTCTTAAAATAACACTTGGCTACCGAAATTTCGGCAAGACTCTCCTCTATAAATACTCCACTCCACCAAGTTCAACTTGGCCCATTTCAATCAACAACAATCCGGGAATTCAACCCGGCCAAACTAACAACCACAATACCAACAACAATATAAGCAACAACAACAACATTTTTTTCCTTCTTTCAAATTCAAGCACAACAATCCAATTTTCATTCCTCCAAACCATTAAATCTTTATCCTAACATTATAAAACCTTCCATAACAACAATTTCCATTCTAATTAAAATCAATTCATCCCTCTTTTCACTAGCTTGAATTCGGCCAACACACCCCTTAAGCATACTTTTCATGAGCTTCCATATTTTCCATGCACCACAACATAAAATTAACTCAATTTCTCATGCAATACACAATACACAACACACAACACACACACACACCCTCACGGCACACACTCACATATGCTTCCATACGCAACTTGTGTCACTTGCCTCGACTTACCCGAGGGTACAAAATACGGGATGTAACAGTAATCATACTCGGGGGTCGGAAAGATAGTCATATTAAATTCCTTCAAAAATAGGTCGTTAGAACCAAACATAGAAAGTCGCGAGACCCACGGACGAGCGTCAACCCAATCCGGGCCCGCCTATGGAAATTAAAGTCATTACTCGTCATGAAATCATTTGCGAAGATATCAAAGCGATCCGAGCCCTTTCTTGAAAGTTACGGTCGTTTGTAGTTTCAGAATCATTTAGGAACAAAACTATTTTGAAAACAAAACTTTTATGCAACTTTTGAAATTTAGTCATACAAAAGACATAAGGATCATAATTCGACTACATTAAGAATACGAATATCAAGAAACAAATAAGAATCGTTTTACGAGCTTATCAAAGCAATCCGGTTCGATCGTCTATGAAAGTTACGGGACATTTGTAGACATAAGATCCTTTCGAACAAACCGTATACATAGCATTTCAAATCCAATCGTATCAAAGACATACGGTCCATAGCTTGACCACATTAGGGATGCCAACATCAGGAAGCAAGTATGAATCACAAGCATGTTGTCACACCCTTAATCCGATAGGGTGTGATGGGCACCCGACCCTTACCTAGGGCCGAGCGAACCCGCTGACTCTCGTGACACTCATAATCATATTGGGCCCTCATAGCATAACATAAGTACATAATGAAAGTTTTTCAAAAAACAAACATGCCTTTCATCTTTATCAAATCAAATAAAACTAGTACCGTATGAATTCTGTAAACATATGAAGTTCGTAACATAATGCATATCGATACATCGGCTTACATAGCCGCTTACAAAACTGACATCTTATATACATGACACTGTCTGCAAAGTCTCTAACATAACTCCCGATTTCATAACATAAGCACTCGACTCGGCGGACCGAGAAAATGGAGCTCGCCAATCCCGCCGGAACATCTTCTCGCTAATATCTTTGACTCATCCGGATGTACCGCGCGGCATGAAACGCGCCCCCAAAGAAAGGGGGTCGACGGAATATGTCCGAGTATGTAAAGCATGAAATACAGTAAGCGGGATCATACTGAAGTAAAGAGTACAGAAAATCATAAGATTTGCCTTCGAAAACATATATCATGCATGTCAATGTTATAAAATCATCGAAGAAACATATATAAAGTGTACATATAACGTGCCCCGGCCCTCTAATGAGGGACGCAGTAAGTAAAATCATATCATCATCATGCATGCATATACATATATATATATATATATATATACCGTACCCGACCCTCTAGTGAGGGACTCGGTGAATAGCGTGTCCCGGCCCCGCTAGCAAGGGACTCGGTATGCCATCCTGGCCGCCATCCCCATCATCACATCATCATCATATACATATATAACGTGCCCCGGCCCTCTAGTGAGGGACGCGGTGAATAATGCAATGGAGTCGTGCACGAATACATGCTGTTATATCCCTCATTTTGTACGTCGGAATATTTTTAAGTTGGTTGCGACGACTTAAGAGCAAGGCTACTTTTCTGACTTTGTGTTAAGGTATAAGTCATTTGTGATTTTATGGGATGGAAATATTAAGGAAAATTTGGGGTTAAAAGTGGAATTACGAAAATTTATAATTCATGAAATATGGGACCAAAAATGAATTATCGGAAGTTAGACATTTCATGAAAATTTGGGGGCCAAAAGTGGAGTTTTGGAAGTTTTATTTCATGAAAAAAATGGCCATGTGGCCTTGCATGTGACATGTGGGCCATAGGCCACATGTATTAAGCATATAAGTAGCATTAGATGACTTATTAAGTCATCTTTATTATTTTCATCTCTTGGGAATAATCTAGAAAAATTAAGAAAAATTGGTGGAAGATTAAGTGGCATGTGACCACCATGTGCCTATGCCATATATATATATATATATGCAAGTCATGAAGGGCAAGACACTTCACCATTTCATTTCCTAGAAGTTTCAAGAAATATGAAGTAAAAGAAAAAGAGAAGGAGAAAAACGGATAGGAGGGGCTGGCCGAACCAGCCCCATAAAATGGTCATGAGAAATCATTTTCTTCAAGCTTTCATATCAATTGGAAGGTCCTCATCAACATGGAAGGGTTGTTGGAGCAAGAAAAGCATCCGTTTGTGCGATTGGGGAGCCTAGCCGAGTGAAGGAATCCGATGGAAAAGGTGAGGTTTAATCTTCTTTATATGTTTTATAGATGTTTATGCATGTTGTGATAGGTAGAAACAAGTGAAACTCATGAAAATATGGAGTATTGTGTTGTGGCCGTATGTAGTGTGTTGTGGCCGTGTGAGTGTGTTGTTGTGTAGAAGTGATGAATTAATTGTATTTAGCATGTTTTGAGTGTTGTTGCAATGTGTAGAAACGGATGAAAATCATGGAACGTGTGTGTTGTGGTGTTGGCCGAAAATGGGCTGTTTTGGGTGTTAGGGAATGAACTAATTTTATGTGGTAGTTTGGTTGTCGTCGATGTGAATTCTATGACATGAAATGGAGTTTTAATGATTCAAGTTAAGATTTTAATTGTGTGGGCTGAATTGGAAGGTAATGTGGTTCTAGTATGCTTTCTTGAATTTATGAGAATGAAGTTATAAACGCATGTAATGTTGGCATAATTTATGAATGTAGAAGGGAGAAAGGTGTTGGTAATGTTCTTGTTGAATTGGGATAGTTTCGGGTGGAGTAGTATATTGTTTGAAGTATTTGAAATATTGTGTGGATCGTTGAAAATGTTCTTGAATCGTGTTTGAAAGGTTTTGGATTGTTATTTGAATATGCGATCGTTGATATTAGTTTGGATATATGAAGTTGGATTGAATATATGTGAATGTCGCCGAATGGTGTAGAAAGGAATGATTAATGTTAGAATGCATTTGGGATTGAATATTGATATTGTTATTATGTTTGTTGGTATTGCTGTTGTTGATTTGGCCGAGTTGAATTATCGGGGATGTCCAATTTATAGGGGAGATGCTGCCCAAATTTTTGTAGCCAAGAATTGGTTAAGATCGAATTCTTAAAACCTTATGATTAATATTTGGTAAATATGACCAAATGTAGATTTTGGACGAAACGGGACTTGAAGTTGGACGAGCGTAAAGGACGAATAAGGTATGTAAAGCTTCACCCTTTGTTCTCTTGGCATGTCCTAAGCATAATAGGTTTTGATACAAGCCTCGGGGACGACTCAACTCCTAGGAATCCGAGCTTAGATTTGGCCCTTTTTCATTCAATGGAATTGAATTAAATACTTTATGTTTTGTTGGCAAAATAAGCTTAAACATCTGTAACTGTCACAAATGAAACCGAATTACTTTGAGACCTTCATAAGTGGCTCCATCAAGCCTAATGTTCATAATTTTACGTACGTCACCTTCACTTGACCCGAGGTGGGCCCCCAATCTCCGAGATTTTTCCACGTTGACTTAATTGACTTATTTTAAGCGTTATGCAAGTATGACTTATGACTAAGTTCTGATTATTAAAAAGTGATTGTCTTGACTATTCCCTTGAGTTCTATGATCCATTTTGCCATGTATAAATGATCCCAAAGGTTTTGTCTTTGACCTAATTCGTCGTAACTCCGAAAGATATGATATATGGCTATGGTCCGATTTCCTTTAAATGATCTATCGTCTGGATGGTTCTTTCGAGTCTTGGCAAACATTGTATGTTTTATATTGCATATGGTTTTCTCACTACTCTGCTCGTGCAAGCTTAATACGTCTTTCACCGAGTCCCGGGCCGGGTACGTATTCGTGCAACTTCTCTGCATTGTTCACCGAGTCCCTCACTAGAGGGCCGGGTACGCTATATATATATATATATGATATGATGATGTGATGAGATGGAGATGGCGGCCAGGATGGCATACCGAGTCCCTTGCTAGAGGGCCGGGTACGTTATTCACCGAGTCCCTCACTAGAGGGCCGGGTACGGTATGTATATATGTACATCTGCATGCATACATGATCATGATATGATTTTACTCACCGATCCCCTCACTAGAGGGCCGGGTACGGTATATATGTACAATGACATGATTTTACTCACCGAGTCCCTGATTAGAGGGCCGGGTACGGTATATACGTACGATAATATGATGATACGATAATGATATGATTTTATTTACGGATACATGTATATGTATGACAAATGTTTTTCAAAAGGCAAGTCTTATGATTTTTTTTTTCCGTACTCTTTACTTCAGTGTGGTCCCGCTTATTATATTTCATGCTTTACATACTCAGTACATATTCCGTACTGACCCCCTTTCTTCGGGGGCTGCGTTTCATGCCGCGCAGGTACACCCAGATGAGATGAGGATATTATTTGAAGACGTTCCAGCAGGATTGGCGAGCTCCAGTTCCTTCGGAGTGCTGCCGAGCCAGAGCATTATGTTATGACAGTTTGTTCTATGTTAGAGACTTTGCAGACAGTATTGTGGGTATTAGATGTCGGTTATGTAAATGGCTATGTAAGTCGGTATATTATTATGCGTTGTGTTATAAGTTTCATATGTTGCAAGATTTTATTTGATTTGAGAAAAGCAAAAAGCATATTATTCTTCGATAAATTTTTGTTATGTATATTTGTGTCATGCGATCCGAGAGCCGCATGAGTATGAGTATTATGTGAGTCCGCGGGTTCGCTCGGCCCTAAATAAGGGTCGGGTGCCCATCACGCCCTAACGGAAATTAGGGTGTGACAAATTGGTATCAGAGCGGTTCGTCTTGGGGGTGTCTGCAAAGTCGTGTCCGGTAGAGTCCTGTTTATGGTGTGAAGCGCGCCACATTTATAAACAGGAGGCTACGGGGCATCTAGGACGGTTACTCTTCTTTGGCATCTTAGATCGTGCGATAGAGCCAAGTCATAGGAAATGGGATTTCTTCCGCTAACTTTTGATTGCAGCAGGAGAAAGGTATCGGCAGAAGAAAGCGATTAACGATGTTGGAAGTTACGAAGTACGCAGGTAAGCGAAGGTATGCAAGGCATATGTCAGGTAAGATATTAAAGTACGGTTGAAACACAAGTTGTGATTAAAAAGGGAAAGTAAACAAGAAAGTGCAACAGGTGCCGTTTGAGTTGGAAATATGAGGTACGTTCACTATTTTGTACTGTTGATGGTAATGGGAGCCCTGTGAGGCTGTGATATGATGCGATATGCATATATGTGTGTTGGCCCTGTGAGGCATTGTTGGTATTTCCTGTGTACAGGTTTTGGGAAAGTAACAGTTACAGAGGAAACTCTGCCGAAATTTTCCCAGAAATAAAGTGAAAATGAGAACAGAATTCAGAGGGCGATGGCCGAGTAGTAATAAGTAACGGTGATCGAGGTGTATTCCTCGTCATTGAGATTTGGAAGCCTAGAACGAAAGGTAATCATATCCACGGGTGAAAAGCGAATACAGAGGACCAAAGGAGGGGTAAAATAGTAATTATGCTATAAGGGCGCTTCGAAATCCGTTAAGACTTCGACTTACTCCAGACCACGTGACGGAGGTCATGCGGTGAGGTGGACGCGATTATACTAGCGTTAAAGCGTCGTATTTCACCGGAGTTTCAAAGTTAAGCGTGCTGAAGCGAGAGAAATCCTGGGATGGGTGACCCCCTGGGAAGTTTTCTGAAAGTTTTACAAATTCAGCCGTAAGGAGCAAATGAGGAGTTAGAATGACTTAAAGACAAATTAAGAGTCGGGGGGGGACGGAAAACCCAAGAAGGTCGCGCGTCGAACGGGGCAAATTAGACCGATAAAGAGGAAAAAGATACATCGCAGCTTTAGAATTAGGGTGAATTGGAATAGCGTGTGGAGATATCTTGTAAGCAAGATAGTAAAGACTATATGTGTACATAGGTACGCACAGGATATCCTACACATGGTTAGATCAGTGGATATATGTATTCCGAAAAATCAACGTGGCGGTGTATGGAAGGCACTAATCGGACGGAGTAACGAGGTTCAAGTGGAAAAATATATAAAAAGTGCAAAGGTTACGAGGCAAGCTGATGTTGATTTCACTATAAGTTAAGCTTAGAAAGTCCTAATACTATGATGTTTGGAAAAGAAGGAATGCGAGTAGACAAAAGGTAAAGGAATTGAAAAAAAAGTTGGAATAAGTGTGCTATCTAATTAAGATTGGAAATACGGATTTAGGCCAAAGTAGAATTGGACGACAAAGATAAGTACACCCCTAAAGGGGGGAAGCGAGGGAGAGAGATACGAGTGTTAGACGAAAATAATTGACGCTACAAAGTCCTGGATACGAATACGTGGGCCGCAGGTAAAGTCCTTTGCGGAGACAAGCTAGAGAGATCTAAGAGCCAACAGTAAAAGCATGGAAGTCAGGGCAATAATCGAGGTGGCGCTGAGAATTAATTGTAAGTATCCGGCATAACATGATATTGGAAAATGGAGACTCAAAGAAGGAATACGATAAAGGAAAGTAACGAGTAGCTTACGGAGACATGGTGAAATAGTACGAGCCAGGAGAAGGAACGATCGTGACTAAGATTAAATATGTAGTCGAGCAAAATGGACGATAGGAAGATTCGGATTAGAGATACGGTAATGTCATGAGACAATGTGTTGAAAATGTGACAAGGTGAGTAAAGGAAGATTGTAAGACGATCTAAGCAAATGATCAGAACTAGTTGACCACTAAAAGGAGGGTGAATTTATACGCCAACTTCTTTCAGAATTGTATTAACCGGTAATGGTTAAAGCAGAGAACGGCTATTAGTAGCCCAGAAATGACAGAAATCATATAACGCTAATCGGTATCAACACTTAGAATTTCAGACTGGCGAGTGGGTATGTTAGAAGATGTCATCTGTGGAGAACGTGATCGGATTCGACAAGAAGGAAAAGCTTAACTCGAGATGTACTGAATCTTATTACACTAATTGCAAGGCCAGAAGGTTGCGTGCTAAGGATGTAGTTTCCGTTCAGGCATCGTGGCGGATAATAACAGGCAGGAAATGACTTGCGAACCTGAAGAGGAGATGAAAGAGAAATATGGTTGTTAAAAAAAAATGCATGTTAGGATAGTAAAGGGAACCCTCCCCCCCCTCGAGATCCTTAAGACCCTATACGACTAGTTGAACATTCGAGGACGAATGGTCCAAAGGGGGGAAGGATGTTATATCCCTCATTTTGTACGTTGGAATATTTTTAAGTTGGTTGCGACGACTTAAGAGCAAGGCTACTTTTCTGACTTTGTGTTAAGGTATAAGTCATTTGTGATTTTATGGGATGGAAATATTAAGGAAAATTTGGGGTTAAAAGTGGAATTATGAAAATTTATAATTCATGAAATATGGGACCAAAAATGAATTATCGGAAGTTAGACATTTCATGAAAATTTGGGGGCCAAAAGTGAAGTTTTGGAAGTTTTATTTCATGAAAAAAATGGCCATGTGGCCTTAAATGTGACATGTGGGCCATAGGCCACATGTATTAAGCATATAAGTAGCATTAGATGACTTATTAAGTCATCTTTATTATTTTCATCTCTTGGGAATAATCTAGAAAAATTAAGAAAAATTGGTGGAAGATTAAGTGGAATGTGACCACCATGTGCCTATGCCATATATATATATATATATGCAAGTCATGAAGGGCAAGACACTTCACCATTTCATTTCCTAGAAGTTTCAAGAAATATGAAGTGAAAGAAAAAGAGAAGGAGAAAAACGGATAAAATGGTCATGAGAAATCATTTTCTTCAAGCTTTCATATCAATTGGAAGGTCCTCATCAACATGGAAGGGTTGTTGGAGCAAGAAAAGCATCCGTTTGTGCGATTGGGGAGCCTAGCGAGTGAAGAATCCGATGGAAAAGGTAGGTTTAATCTTCTTTATATGTTTTATAGATGTTTATGCATGTTGTGATAGGTAGAAACAATGAAACTCATGAAAATATGGAGTATTGTGTGTGTATGTAGTGTGTTGTGGCCGTGTGAGTGTGTTGTTGTGTAGAAGTGATGAATTAATTGTATTTAGCATGTTTTGAGTGTTGTTGCAATGTGTGAAACGGATGAAAATCATGGAACGTGTGTGTTGTGGTGTTGGCCGAAAATGGGCTGTTTTGGGTGTTAGGAATGAACTAATTTTATGTGGTAGTTTGGTTGTCGTCGATGTGAATTCTATGACGTGAAATGGAGTTTTAATGATTCAAGTTAAGATTTTAATTGTGTGGGCTGAATTGGAAGGTAATGTGGTTCTAGTATGCTTTCTTGAATTTATGAGAATGAAGTTATAAACGCATGTAATGTTGGCATAATTTATGAATGTAGAAGGGAGAAAGGTGTTGGTAATGTTCTTGTTGAATTGGGATAGTTTCGGGTGGAGTAGTATATTGTTTGAAGTATTTGAAATATTGTGTGGATTGTTGAAAATGTTCTTGAATCGTGTTTGAGAGGTTTTGGATTGTTATTTGAATATGCGATCGTTGATATTAGTTTGGATATATGAAGTTGGAAGTTGAATATATGTGAATGTTGCCGAAATGGTGTAGAAAGGAATGATTAATGTTAGAATGCATTTGGGATTGAATATTGATATTGTTATTATGTTTGTTGGTATTGTTGTTGTTGATTTGGCCGAGTTGAATTCTCGAGGATGTCCAATTTATAGGGGAGATGCTGCCCAAATTTTTGTAGCCAAGAATTGGTTAAGATCGAATTCTTAAAACCTTATGATTAATATTTGGTAAATATGACCAAATGTAGATTTTGGACGAAACGGGACTTGAAGAGTTGGACGAGCGTAAAGGACGAATAAGGTATGTAAAGCTTCACCCTTGTTCTCTTGGTATGTCCTAAGCATAATAGGTTTTGATACAAGCCTCGACGACGACTCGACCCTAGGAATCCGAGCTTAGATTTGGCCCTTTTTCATTCAATGGAATTGAATTAAATACTTTATGTTTTGTTGGCAAAATAAGCTTAAACATCTGTAACTGTCACAAATGAAACCGAATTACTTTGAGACCTTCATAAGTGGCTCCATCAAGCCTAATGTTCATAATTTTACGTACGTCACCTTCACTTGACCCGAGGTGGGCCCCCAATCTCCGAGATTTTTCAACGTTGACTTAATTGACTTATTTTAAGCGTTATGCAAGTATGACTTATGACTAAGTTCTGATTACTAAAAATTGATTGTCTTGACTATTCCCTGGAGTTCTATGATCCATTTTGCCATGTATAAATGATCCCAAAGGTTTTGTCTTTGACTTAATTCGTCGTAACTCCGAAAGATATGATCTATGGCTATGGTCTGATTTCCTTTAAATGATCTATCGTCTGGATGGTTCTTTCGAGTCTTGGCAAACATTGTATGTTTTATATTGCATATGGTTTTCTCACTACTCTTGCTCGTGCAAGCTTAATACGTCTTTCACCGAGTCCGGGCCGGGTACGTATTCGTGCAACTTCTCTGCATTGTTCACCGAGTCCCTCACTAGAGGCCGGGCACGCTATATATATATATATATATATGATATGATGATGTGATGAGATGGAGATGGCGGCCGAGGATGGCATGCGAGTCCACTTGCTAGCGGGGCGGGTACGTTATTCACCGAGTCCCTCACTAGAGGGCCGGGTACGGTATGTATATATGTATATACGCACGCATACATGATCATGATATGATTTTACTCACCGAGCCCCTCACTAGAGGGCCGGTACGTGATATATATGTACAATGACATGATTTTACTCACCGAGTCCCTCGATTGAGAGGCCGGAGTACGGTATATACGTACGATAATATGATGATACGATAATGATATGATTTTGTTACCGATACATGTAGATGTATGACAAATGTTTTTCAAAAAGGCAAGTCTTATGATTTTTTTTTTTCGTACTCTTTACTTACGCGTGTCCCGCTTATTATATTTCATGCTACATACTCGTACATATCATCTTGCTTCGACCCCCTTTCTTCGGGGTCGCGTTTCATGCCGCGCGGTACACCCGGATGAGATGAGGATATTATTTGAAGACGTTCCACGGGATTGCGAGCTCCGGCTCGAGTGTCTTTGCCGAGCCGAAGCATTATGTTATGACCGTTTGTTCTATGTTAGAGACTTTGCCCACAGATGTTGTGGGTATTAGATGTCGGTTATGTAAATGGCTATGTAAACGTATATTATTATGCGTTGTGTTATAAGTTTCATATGTTGCAAGATTTTATTTGATTTGAGAAAAGCAAAAAGCATATTATTCTTCGATAAATTTTTGTTATGTATATTTGTGTCATGATCTGAGAGCCAGCGTGAGTATGACTATTATGTGAGTCCGCGGGTTCGCTTGGCCCTAAATAAGGGTCGGGTGCCCATCACGCCCTAACGAAAATTAGGGTGTGACACATGCCCTGGCCCGGGACGCAGTGAAGGACATATTGAGGCTGGCACGAGCAGAGTAGTGAGAAACCAAATGCAATTAAAACATCTCAAAGACTCAGTGAAGTAGTCTAAACGGAATGTCATTTGAAAGTCGGACAATAGTTATATCAAATATCTTTCGGAAACATAGCATACATCATAAACATATTTAACAAAACCATAAGGATCATAGTCATATTCGAACCATAGGGATCATAGTCTTACGCCAAACCAATCCGAGTCCGCCTTGGAAAGTTACAAACATTATTCACTTTAGACCTTTCTACGAACAAATCGAAGCGATCCGAGCCCTTATGTGAAAGTTACAGACGTTCGTAGTTTCGGAATCGTTTAGGAACAAAACTCCTTTTGAAAACAAAACTTTTATACAACTTTTGAAATTTAGTCATGCGAAAAACATAAAGACCATAATTTGACTACATTAAGAATACGATTATCAAGAAACAAATAAGGACCATAAACATGCTCGGACCGCAAGAATAGAGTTACCTCGGGATATGTGTCATAACTTACTTTTCAACTAAGACATGCCAAAAGAAAGAAAGGTGAGCTTTACATACCTTAGCCGCTTCTAAGCTAATCCGAACTTACGTCTCGACTTCTCACGATCTACAATAATGTCATTAGGTATCAACCATTAGCCATAACACTTAAGAATCCAATTCCAAATTAACACTTTGTCCACAAAAATTTCAAGAAGATTTCCCCTATAACTTCAACACCCCCGTAGAATTCAACTCCGCTAAATCAACAACAACCAAACCAACAACCATACTAACAATATTCTTAAGTGATTCAAAACGCATTCTGACGTTAATAATTCCTTTCTACACAATTCGACAACATTTCGTTTATATTCAAATAAACTACATACAATCATTTCAATACCAACGTTCACACATTCAAGTACTAATCCGAAACCATTCAAACAAGTTTCAAGAACATTTCAAGCAATCCGCACAATATTCCAACAACCCAACCATTATACTACCTCACCCGAAACTTTCCAATTCCAATAGGAACAACAACAACACATTCCTTTCTTTCAAATTCATCAACTACACCAACAATCCACACTTTAGCAACATTATCTTCATAAATACAAGAAACTATATTTAATTCACATTAGCTTCCAAAACAGCCACACACGATTTTATCTTCAACTTAATTCATTAAACCTTTATTTACATCATAGAATCCACAACACAACAACCAAAAATACTAAATAAAATTTAGTTCATTCCTTGTCACAAAACAGCCCATACTCACGGCTCAACATCAACATACAAAGTTTCATGAATTTCATCCATTTCTACACACTATTCCCTCCGTTCTAATCCGTTAAAACTCGAATAAACTTTTTAACAATGAAAAGGAACCTTAATCTTACCTTAAGTATGCAGCCACCACGTCCACCCTCTTCTTGGTTGATTTTTAGCTCAAATTAAAGGCAACGCGACGTACGACACTTTTCTCTTCATGGGCTTGAGAATTCGGGCGCCGATTTTGGTCAAAATTAGTTTTCTCTCTAGGCTCTCCTCTCTCTTTTCTCCAGAATTTTCTGGGTGTTTTGGTATGAAAAATGAGGAGAAAAGGCTGATATTTCATTTTAAAAGGTGTGGGTAATGGGCCTGACCCGGTTGGGCTCGGGTTGGGCCTGGCCCACTGACCTTTCTTCCTTAAAACGTTCATATCTCCTTATCCCGATGTCTTCTATGAACCCACGACCTATGGTTGGAAATCTATTTCAATTATCTACAACTTTCATTCTGGGAGTTTTCCCAAATTCCAAACTCATATTACCGTTTTGGCCCCTCGAAGTCAGATCACCCGAAGACGTTTTCTTAAATTGCCCTTTTGGAGGGCTTACACTCATTTTTAGCTTATGGGTCCTTCTTAGGACTTGCTCAACTTCACATGTACCACCCATATATCTCTTCATATGTCCTTTATAAAATACCGACATGTGGGTCCCACCTTAACACACGGCCACTTTGGCCTTTTCATGAAATTTTTATTTCAACTTCTAGCCCCTAATTTCCCTTAATATTCCATACCATTAAAATTCATAAGAAACTTGTGCATTAAAATAAAATCGGAGGTCAAAAGTCTCAACCTCGTATCCCGAACTAGTCTTGTCCTTAACTTATCATGGTTAGCTCGGATTATCCCAACGTACAAAATACGGGATATAACATCCTTCCCCCCTTTAGAGCATTCGTCCTCGAATGTTCAACTAGACTCGTAAGGTCTTATAAGGATCTCGGGGTTCCCTTTATTACCATAACATGCAGTCTCGTCTACCAATCCTATTTCTTCTTCATCTCCTCTTCGACTTCTCAAGTCATCTCCTTCCTTATTATTCCGCCACAATACCTTAGCAAAAGCCACGTCTTTAGTACGCAACCTTCTTACCTTACGAACAACGTAATAAAGTCCTATACATCTCGGGTTAAAACTTTTCCTTCTTGTCGGATCTCATTACACCTTTCATAGGTGATATCTCCAAATATACCCACTCGCCAATCTGGAATTCTAAGTGTCGACGTCGATTGTCGTCATATGGTTTCTGCCGTCTGAGTCGCTAATAGCGGATTCCACGCTTTAATTGCCATCAAAGCGTATCATCTGAAAGAATTTGACGCATCAATTCACCCTCTTTTAGTAGCCAGCTAGTTCTGATCATCTCGCTTAAATCATCTTATAATCCCCCTTTACTCTACGTGTAACATTCTAGGCACATTGTTTCGTGTCATTTCTTTATCTTTAATTCGAACTCTTCTATCGTCCCTTTGCTCAGATCTTGTTCTCAACTTTCCTGTCACACATGCAGTGGCGATCTTTACGAGAACATGCGAAGGTGCTCTAGTTAGCCCAAGAATTACCTTAGCGTCGCTTCACTAGTCCTTATGTTTTGCCTTGTCTTCTCTTCTCTTATCTTACCACTGGTGTCGGGATAGATCTTCGGTTCAACCGTAGCCATGTCCGGTTTATCCTTAGTACTAGTTCTACTTTAGGAATTGGCTTAAACCATCGTTACATCTTTCTGTAGTGTGCCCAACATATCATAACTGCCTTATCATTACCAGGTCTTTATTTTTCTTATCAAGTACTCACTTAGTCTCATTCTTAGCATACCAATACTTGTAGGTTGCATAACTATTCTTGTACAACTGTATAAAGTATCTTCAATCTTAGCCATGGTCTTTCCGTCCCCTGGTTCATTCTGCCCTATATATCTCGTTCGTACTGGAACTCGCTCGCCTCATTTTGTTATATTTCTTTTTCTTCTTTTATTCACCCTTTGATTTTTCTCACTCCCTACTATAGGAGATTTTTTCTATTTTTCTCTCTTACTACTCATAGGCTGCGGTATCGCTAGCGAACAACCTTTGCCCACATCTTTGCCTCTAGTCCGGCACCGTGTTTACCTTTCGTAATATCTCTCGTAAGTTGCTCGTTGTCGTCCCTTGTCGTATTCTCCATTGAACCTCCATTTTCTAATGTCATATCATTCACGATCTCTACAATTAATTCTCGGACCATCTCAATTACCATCCTAGCTTCTACCCTTTCGGTGGCTTTTGGATCTTACTAACTTGTCTCCGCAAGGAGTCTTACCTGTTGCCCAAGCATCCGTATCAAATATATTGTCATGTCGATTGTCTTCATCTTACACTTACATCTCTCGCACTCGCTTCCCCCCTTTAGGGTGTACTTATACCATTACCCAAGTATACTTTGTCCTATGTTCGCATTTTCAAATCTCGGTTAGGCGGCACTTTTATTCCAACATTCGGTCCCCTTGCCGTTCATCTACTCACTTTCTTTCTTTTCCAAATATCATTGTGTTAGTACCTCCCAAGCTTATCCTATAGCGAAAACAACATCAACTTTCCTTGTAACGTTTAAGGCCATTTATTTTTCTTTTCACTTGAACTTCGTTACCCCGTCCGATTAATGTCTTCCATATATCACAATGTTGGTTGCCGGAATACACATATCTGCCGATATAGCCATGTACGGAATATCATAGACATACGTACACATATATTTACTACCATCGCACTTACACAATATTTCCAAACACTATTCCGATTCTCGATTCTAAAGCTGTGGCGTACCTTCTTCCTTTTCACCGGTCTAGTCCGCCTCGGCCTACGCGACCTCTTGAGGTTTCTGCCCACTCCGCAGACTCTTAATTTGTCCTTAAGTCACTCTAGCTTCTCATTTACTTCTTGCGTCTGAATTTATAGAACTTCTTAAAAACTTCCCCGAAGGGTCACCCATCCTAGAATTGCTCTCCTCCCGGACGCTTAACTTTGAAATTCGATGAAATACGACGCTTTAATGTAAATATAATCGCGTCCATCCTATCGCATAACCTTTGTCACATAATCTGGAGTAGGTCGGGGTCTTAACAGATTTCGAAACGTTTTCATAACTCGTTTCCCTTCGAATTAGAAAGGGACGAATTAGAAAGGGACTCTTACTCTTCTGACTCCACAATTACTATTTTAGCCCTTTTCAATCCTCAATATTCGCCTTTCACTTATGGATATGACTACTTTCCGTCCGAGACTTCCAGATTCCTAATGGTGAGGAACACACCTTGATCGCCGTTACTTATAAATACTTGGTTATCGGCCTTTGGATTTCTGCCCCCATTTTACCTCGTTCCTCATCCTTTCTATAACCGAGTCTTTCACAATCCCGTCACTTATAGTACTCGTATCCTTAACTACACATGTCATGGTCTATTACTACACGTTATCTCTCTCCTTCTCACTTCCTTCTTCCAATTACCTTTCTTTTCTTATACTCACTATCACTTCCACTATTATATAACCCTTATTCCAAACTTTCCCTACAGAACTTGATAAGCCTTCCTTATTCGTTCCATAGCTCGCTTTTCCGCTTCACACTTGCCTTTATATTCTAGCTACATAGGTCATATCATAGCGTTGGCCACCTTCTCACTAGGCTTTACTTAATTTCGTGACAATCCTCATTACATTCGCGTCATATCTTGTTCGTAATCATTCCAGTAATGTAACACTTCTTACCCCTTTTATCTTTTCCGATCAACTTTATCCTTATCGTTTCACAAACTGTCTTGTCGATACATTTATATCCATCGTAATTCTTTTCCTCTATACTCTTGTTTTAATCCTACTATTACTTCTTTTATCTATAGGCTCGTCGTAATTCGCTCCTGCTTGTCCATTCGGTCAGTACCTTAAATAACATTCCGTCACAACCTACCAGCCCTTTTTGGGATCGTCTTTTAGGATTACAAGCCTTTTTCCAAATTCTTTTCACCATGTCGATATCGAACTTCTAATTACTATTATGCTCAATTCAACAATTAACTTCTTTCTCGGTGTCGGCCATACTCATAACTTAGTCAAATTTTTATCATTACTATTGGTTCGACCTTTCCAGACATACCACAAACCTACACCTCATTCTCTCTTTATTTCTGGAGAAATTTCGGGCAGAGTTTCCTCTGTAACTGTTACTATCTCAAAACCTGTACACAAGGAATACCAACAATGCCTCACGAATAACATATGTATGCATATCGTATCATATCACGGCCTACACGTGGCCCCCAATATCATCAACAGTACAAAAATAATGAACATACCTCGTATGCCCAACTCAATCGACATCTGTTACACTTTCTTGTTTACTTTCTCTTTTGATCTTCAACTCGTATTTCAATCGTACTTCGATATCCTACCCGACATATATCTTTCATACCTTTGCTTACCTGCGTACTTCGTAGCTCCCAATGTTACTAGTCGCTTTCTTCCGTCGATGCCATTTCTCCGCTGAAGTCAAAGGTCAATGTCGGGAATCCCATTTCCTATAACTTGGCTCTACAGCACGATCTAAGATGTCCAAGAAGAGTAACCATCCTAGATGCCCCGTAGCCTCCTGTTTATAAATGTGGCGCGCTTCACACCATAAACAAAGGACTCTGTGGACACGACTTTGGGACAACCCCTAGGACGAACCGCTCTGATACCAATTTGTCACACCCTTAATCCGATAGGGTGTGATGGGCACCCGACCCTTACCTAGGGCCGAGCGAACCCGCTGACTCTCGTGACACTCATAATCATATTGGGCCCTCATAGCATAACATAAGTACATAATGAAAAATTTTCGAAAAACAAACATGCCTTTCATCTTTATCAAATCAAATAAAACTAGTACCGTATGAATTACGTAAACATATGAAGTTCGTAACATAATGCATATTGATACATCGGCTTACATAAACGACTTACAAAGCCGACATCTTATATACATGACAACGTACGCAAAGTCTCTAACATAACTCCGTTTTCATAACATAAGCACTCGACTCGGCAAAGACTGAGAAAAATGGAGCTCGCCAATCCCGCCGGAACATCTTCGCTAATATCTTCAACTCATCCGGGTGTACCAAGCGCGCATGAAACGCGACCCCCCGAAAGGGGGTCAGTACGGAATATGTACTGAGTATGTAAAGCATGAAATACAGTAAGCGGGATCATACTGAAGTAAAGAGTACAGAAAATCATAAGATTTGCCTTCGAAAACATATATCATGCATGTCAATGTTATAAAATCATCGAAGAAACATATATAAGTGTACATATAACGTGCCCCAACCCTCTAATGAGGGGACGCGGTAGGTAAAATCATATCATCATCATGCATGTATATACATATATATATATATATATATATATATATATACCGTACCCGGCCCTCTGTGAGGGACTCGGTGCATAACGTGTCCCGCCCCGGCAAGGGACTCGGTATGCCATCCCGCCGCCATTCCCATCATCACATCATCATCATATACATATATAACGTGCCCCCCCCTCTAGTGAGGGACGCGGTGAATAATGCAATGGAGTCGTGCACGAATACATGCCCTGGCCCGGGATGCAGTGAAGGACATATTGAGGCGCACGAGCAGAGTAGTGAGAAACCAAATGCAATTAAAACATCTCAAAGACTCAATGAAGTAGTCTAAACGGAATGTCATTTGAAAGTCGGACAATAGTTATATCAAATATCTTTCGGAAACATAGCATACATCATAAACGTATTTAACAAAACCATAAGGATCATAGTCATATTCGAACCATAGGGATCATAGTCTTACGCCAAACCAATCCGAGTCCGCCTCGGAAAGTTACAAACATTATTCACTTTAGACCTTTCTACGAACAAATCGAAGCGATCCGAGCCCTTATGTGAAAGTTACAGACGTTCGTAGTTTCGGAATCGTTTAGAAACAAAACTCCTTTTGAAAACAAAACTTTTATGCAACTTTTTAAATTTAGTCATGCGAAAAACATAAAGACCATAATTTGACTACATTAAGAATACGATTATCAAGAAACAAATAAGGACCATAAACATGCTCGGACCGCAAGAATAGAGTTACCTCGGGATATGTGTCATAACTTACTTTTCAACTAAGACATGCCAAAAGAAAGAAAGGTGAGCTTTACATACCTTAGCTGCTTCCTAAGCTAATCCGAACTTACGTCTCGACTTCTCACGATCTACAATAATGTCATTAGGTATCAACCATTAGCCATAACACTTAAGAATCCAATTCCAAATTAACACTTTGTCCACAAAAATTTCGGCAGCATTTCCCCTATAACTTCAACACCCCCGAGAATTCAACTCGGCTAAATCAACAACAACCAAACCAACAACCATACTAACAATATTCATATGTGATTCAAAATGCATTCTAACGTTAATAATTCCTTTCTACACAATTCGACAACATTTCGTTTATATTCAAATAAACTACATACGATCATTTCAATACCAACGTTCACACATTCAAGTACTAATCTGAAACCATTCAAACAAGTTTCAAGAACGTTTCAAACAATCCGCACAATATTCCAACAACCCAACCATTATACTACCTCACCCGAAACTTTCCAATTCCAATAGGAACAATAACAACAGATTCCTTTCTTTAAAATTCATCAACTACACCAACAATCCACACTCTAGCAACATTATCTTCATAAATACAAGAAACTATATTTAATTCACATTAGCTTCCAAAACAGCCCACACACGATTTTATCTTCAACTTAATTCATTAAACCTTTATTTACATCATAGAATCCACAACACAACAACCAAAAATACTAAATAAAATTTAGTTCATTCCTTGTCACAAAAACAGCCCATACTCACGGCAACATCAACATACAAAGTTTCATGAATTTCATCCATTTCTACACACTATTCCCTCCGTTCTAATCCGTTAAAACTCTGAATAAACTTTTTAACAATGAAAAGGAACCTTAATCTTACCTTAAGTATGCATCCACCACGTCCACCCTCTTCTTCTTGGTTGATTTTTAGCTCAAATTAAAGGCAACGCGACGTACGACACTTTTCTCTCTCATGGGCTTCGGAATTCGGGGCGCGGATTTTGGTCAAATTAGTTTTTCTCTCTAGGCTCTCCTCTCTTTTTTTCTCCAGAATTTTCTGGGTGTTTTGGTATGAAAAATGAGGAGAAAAGGCTGATATTTCATTTTAAACGGTGTGGGTAATGGGCCTGACCCGGTTGGGCTCGGGTTGGGCCTGGCCCACTGACCTTTCTGCCTTAAATCATCCATATCTCCTTATCCCGATGTCTTCTGTGAACCTACGACCTATGGTTGGAAAGCTATTTCAATTTTCTACAACTTTCATTCTGGGTGTTTTCCCAAATTCCAAACTCATAATATCGTTTTGGCCCCTCAAAGTCAGATCACCTGAAGACGTTTTCTTAAATTGCCCTTTTGGAGGGCTTATCATTTTTGAATTTTTGTCCTTCTTAGGACTTGCTCGACTTCACATACGTACCACCCATATCTCTTCATATATCCTTTATAAAATCCTGACATGTGGGTCCCACCTTAACACACGGCCACTTTGGCCTTTTTATGAATTTTTTTTTCAACTTCTAGCCCTTAATTTCCCTTAATATTCCATACCAATAAAATTCGTAAGCAACTTGTGCATTAAAATAAAATCGGAGGTCAAAAGTCTCAACCTTGTATCCCGAACTAGTCTTGTCCTTAACTTATCATGGTTAGCTCGGGATTATCCCAACGTACAAAAATACGGGATATAACACTTGCTCGGATTTTAAGAATAGAATTACCCCAAGGCTCATAACATATCACAACTTACTTGCATCTAGACATGCCGTAAGAAAAGAAGGATAAGCTTCACATACCTTGATTGCTTCCTAAGCTAATCCAAACTCAAGTCTTAGCTTCTCAAAATCTACAACACGTCATTAGACACCAAACATTTGTCATAGGCGCCTCGGAATCCCATTTTAAGCTCTCGCACTTTATTTACGAAAATTTGGGAAGCATTGTCCGTAAATTCAACACCCCGAGAATTTAACTCGGCCAATTCTTCAACAAATAATACCAATAACCATATAGACAACATCAATAACCGATTCAAACGCATTCTAATATTAGTAATTCTTTTCCATATAATTCGACAAACATTCCATTCATTCAATTCGACTACATACGTTCAAACCAACATCGACGCCCACATATTCAAATACTTTTAACCGAGATCATTCAAATAAGATTCGAGAATGCTTCCAACAATCCACACAATACTCTAAAAAACTCAACCATTATACTACCTTACCCGAAACTTCCAAATGCCATAAGAACAACAACAATACATTTCTTTCTTCCAAACTCATGAACTACACCAATAATCTACACATTAGCAACATTATTTTCATAAATACAAAAGACCACATTAAAAAATCATTAACCTCCAAATCAGCCCACACGATTACAACTTCAATTTTCAACCATTAAGCCTTCATTTTACAACATAAGATCCACAACACAACATCCTAAACATACCAAATGAAATTAGTCCTTCACCCTACACCACACTACATATACACGCCACAACACAACAATTACATCTTCAACTCGAATCATTCAATGCCTTCATTCTCATCACATAATCCATGACAACAACAACCAAAATATGACAAGAGAGAGAGAGGAAAATCAATTCGCCATAACTTGCAAAAACGGCCCCCTACGGCCAACATCAACATACATAAATTCCATAATTTTTCATCCATTTCTACACTACAACCACTCAAGCATGCTAAATACAATTAATTCATCATTCCTACACCAAAGCAACATGTACACGACTACAACTCCCACACCACAATTTCATGAATTTCATTCTTTCCACATATCACAACATGCACAAACCATTCTTAACATATAAAAAGAGATTAAACTTACCCTTTTCCACTTTGTTCTTCAACTTGGCTAGGGTTGAGATTTTGCAGAACAAGGGATTTGTTTGCTCCAACAACCACTTCATGTTGTTTAGGACCTTCCAATTAGTTGAAAGCCTAGAAGAAATAATTTTTTTGATGGAGATTTTTGGACCTTAATTTTGCTCCCTTGACCGAATGGCCTTCATCTTTGTTCTCCAAGGTTCTCCATTTTTCTAAGTGTTGAAGATGGAAAATATGACTAATTAGTCATCTTACACAAGCTTATATAACTCATCCATGTGTACCATGGCCCATACGGGTTGGACCAATTAAATTTGGCCACAAAATGTGTGTGGGACCATTTCCAAGCCACATGGCCAACATGGCCAATTTTCATGATTT